>NW_007361015.1:23046-53446 GCF_000149035.1 Colletotrichum graminicola M1.001 | reverse complement strand
TTCTTGACTTCAACACTACAGCAGCACTCACAAGATAAAATGATTAAGACGGTGAATCTAGCAGTACAACAATATGAAACCTTACAAACAATCCCACGAGAAGTACGCCGGTCCTTCATTAAGCCACGGGAGGGGTAAACGGAATATCAGAAGGCTGGGCAGTTCCGCCGGAATATTTATCATATATCGCGTAGGCTAGCGCTCACGGTGCTGGCGTACGGGCTGATGGTGCTCGCCGTCGCGCCGACGGTGGCGGCCCTCGGCGCGAGCTCCTCGGCCGGCGTCGTCGGCAGCATGGCGCTGCTCGCGCTCGGCGGCGGCGCGGGCATCACGACGACGCTGGTGGCGCTGCTTTCCAACGCGGCGGTGCAGGACACGGCCGTCGTCGTGGCGTGCTCGTACCTGTTCCGGTCGCTGGGGTCGAGCATCGGCATCAGCGTGTGCTCGGCCGTGCTGCAGCAGGTGCTGCGGACCCAGCTCGCGTCGCGGCTGAGCGACGGAGACGAGGCCCGCCGCGTCGAGGAGAGGGTGCGCGAGAGCCTCGACTACATCCGCGAGCTGCCGCCGGCCGTCGCCGCCGAGGTGAGGGCGAGCTACCAGGTCGCCACGCTGGGCGCCATGGTCCCCGTGGCGCTGCTGCTGGTGCTCGCTTTCGTGTCGACCTTTTTCATTCGGGAGAAGGCCTTGGGCAAGTAGACCCGGAGGAGGGGGCGGGTGTTGCGCCATGGTGCAGACGGCGTAAGATTCTTCACAGGCGGTGTAAATCATGGTATATATATATGTGTGTGTGTGTGTGTGTGTGCTGCAGCCATCGGGAAGAAGGAATGGCTCAGCATCTCTGGATGGTAACAAGAAACGCATTGGAAAAGCCAGGCCGAGAGGGAAGGTAACGAGAGCATCTAGCAAGCGGATTCCCTGTCGAGTGGTTCCCTTTCGGTCCCGCTGCAGGGTAAGCACTCCTCGATGCCCTGCTCGGCACAAGATAGTCACGTTCCCATATCGCCATATGCGTTAAACCCACAAGCTTACAGCTTACACAAGGACGACGTCTATGGAGTCTTGGCTTTCTCTCATGGTTGCCTTCGTCTTCTCATGCCTAAGACTCCAGGCTACCTCCCGCAAATCACAATCGATTGTTTATTCCAGGATGCAGCCTGATTCCTAGAGAAAAGGGAACACTTCATTTTTCCTCGATAGCTGTCATCAGAGCAATGCTACATTGACCAGAGCACATAAATCTGAGGCCTGTCTCCCATGGTATTATAACAGTGCACCCTTTGTCTTGTTTGCCAACAAGTTCCACCAAGTCATCGTCTTGATCTGGGGCATAAACTACACGACCCTCGGCATTATGCATATCTACTAACAAAGCTATTATATCTGGGCCTGGTTCCATTTTGATGTCCTTAAGTGTTTGCCATTTGGGATCCGAACATCGCTTTCCGATCTGTATATAATTAGGTACTTGCCACCCTGGGGTCCAAGAAGATGCATACCGCTTTCTCGCAACTCTTGACGAGCTCTGGGTCCGACGCTGTCGTGGTAGTCTGAATCTTGGCCATTCCGTAAAATGAATTGACGGTAGGGCCGCTTGCGTCGGTTCGCGCGTCGAGTATCAGGTCGGGTCTTGTGTAGGCGTGTCGATTGCGGTGTTGCGATCAAAGAGCAGGTTTCAACAAAAAAGAAATCTGTGTCAAGATGAATAGTTATCTCGTGTGCTTCATATGCAGAACCTCTGTGAGTGCTACCCTTGACACGTTAGCATAGAGTGTAGGTTTTCGACGGTCTTTCTCGGACAGAGCGAAGATAAACCGACTCGACTCCGCCATTGATACCTGACCTTCGAGGAAAGCCCGAAGCCTCTTACGGATATGCATCGGTCCGAATGCGGCGTTAGCTCGCTCTATCACTGGCAGTAGCGATAAACAACTGCCTCGCCGTTGATCCGAAACCGCTTAAGTCACCCGAGATATATAGGCCTGCTCCAAGATCACCACTCCTATCCATGTACCCATCTATCCAATCTTGACGGTATTGCTTGAGGCTTTCGTCTTTTCTCGACGCCGAAGACTGCGAAGCGAACTGATAAGCTCGGTTCTGACATCGTTATCGGTTGCTGCTTCGATCTGCTGTCCAAGAAGCACAACATCTTTACTCCTCTTCAACTCTCGTTCCATTCTAGCAGGCAGAACAGTCGGTGCACCTCGCTCATATAAATTCTCAAGGCCCTTAAAACAATCGTTTGGCGTACGGTCTGCCTTTTCACCTAGAAAGGCACTCAAGCCGTCCACTGACGAGCAGTCGGTCGTCTACATAACTATCCCTAAAGATACGTGTGTCTGCTTGATTGATGTGCTGCGATCTTTCTACCTCGGTGTACCTCTCTAAGGTCCGGTTAATAAGATTAAAAGTGTACAAGACGATTGGACTTGGGACTTACTGTCAACTTGTTGCCTGAGAAAGCGCCGTATCTGGTGAAAAGAAGGAGCAACACCGACATAGCCTGCTAATTTCAATGAGGAAAGGAAATCCTTGCGAAACGCTCCCACAGTCAAGACCGTCTTGAGATATGTTCCGTCTCGAGCGAAATCGTGAATGGCTGGGACATCGAGAGCATCCTCTTTCCAGCGAAATAAAATGAACTGTGTTGCCATCTAATATCTTCTAGCCCTGGAGGTCCTCTAGGCTATTGTAGCCGAAGAGGGCTTTATCTGCTAAAGCTAAGACGTAAATAACAAACACCCCATGTACCTCCTCACCCAACTCCCCACAAACGCCATCCGACGAGGCAACAAAGCAGCCAGAGCAAGGTGAGCAGTTGGGTGAGGTGATAGCACTCGAACCATCTAGTTTATTACCACTATGCCCAACCCCATGATCCATGTCTTTCCACCTTAGGTTGACTAGTGTCACGAGTTAGAGCACACAGCAGGGCATATATGGATTCAGGTCTAAAAGGCTTAATTCTATGTAAGTGAAAGTGAAATGAGTGAAGTCCTATATATAGGGAACGAATATGAAACACCACGTGATAAGGCACCTGACAGTGTTGTTACATGAGGTGGAAATACATGAAGCTATCGTGACAACTAGCGTCTTCCTCGCGGTTGGCCAACGCCGTCAGATCGAGATGAAAATCCCCTGGAAGCGCTGTGAAGACGAGGCTGTAAGAACGGTCGGCGTGGCTTCCGTGCTGTCTCTTGCGTCCTTGCCTAGAAAGGCCGCACAACGGTCCATAAACTTGTCATTGACGGCAACTAAAGTTGACTCTGGAAGTGCCGCCAACGTCTTCTGGGCTGGACCTAGAGAGCTTCGCGAAGGGCACATAAACCTCGTCGCTACAGTCTAAACCCCGTGTTTCGGCAGACTCAAGCCCGACCTCTTGGTGAGTAGGCGGTGCAATTCGTTAGTATATCATCCTTTGGCAACGGGCGCCTTAGGCAGGTTCTAGCTGCCGAAAACCTACAGATGCGGCTGAGACGAATTCCCAAGCCTCGGGTTCTTGATTGGACCCAAATGCCAGGACACAGTGTTGGATTAGACGACAACGTGCAGAAGTTTCTCTATGACAGTGTCGATAATCCTTACCCAAGCCACTTGGCCGGATTGGACTGCTCAGTAGGACTGGGTTTTAGGACAGAGATAGACGCATTTGAGCCGAGGTTCCAACGGCGATATGTTCTGCGAACGGAGTTCATACAGTTGGGTATGCCAAAGGATTACACCGCCGTGTAATTGAGACGGTGCATTATGTTCATGGCGGATCTAGCTTCGTCGTGGCACCCTCTCCATGTGGTCGCGAAAGTGACCTCACTTGCGAATCCTACTGATATGGTGCTGATACATATCTCAAGGCCCATGCCACCAGTATGTCGTTTTCTTCCTAGTTTGAGAATTAGACATCCTTGTGCCTATCTGTTGTACTATAGGCAACCGTCAAAGGCGGGAACCCCTGACTATTCGGTAGCTTAGTCTGTCCTACTCGTCTGGTCGCCGAGGATGGTGGCCATGCTAGGACTGTGTCACATCGTGAAAGAGTGGGTTGATTGAGACTTTCTCTAGTTAAGCTATGTCCTTCAGGTGTCTTGGCGTCTGATCATTTGGATGTCGGTTGTCTCTGCTCCTGCCACGGCTTGTGCTGCGGGGAATAATCTCATGATTCGCCTATGCTCTCCAAGCTGCACCCCTGCGAGTCGAAAGAGCTGCCTCGTAGATTGGCCATGAGTCATGATGAAGAAAGATTACACGTAAGAGGATGAATCGACTCGTTTCTTTGAAAAGCCCGCACGGGCGGGAAACTCTCTTTTGACTCGTTGGCGATGCCCTTGTAAAAGAACAACCCAGAACGGGAGGTGTGCCAGTAACCTGTGAGTAGCTCGGTGGGTGCCAATAATATAAGAGTTCCGTTTTCCGTTCGTCCTCTCTTCGACTGCCACCGGGCAGACATCCCCGCAGTCATTGACAGAAGAGTTGACTCGACGTCGTCAAACGGAACCATCCCTGCACGGCTCGAGTTGATGGTGTCTAAATCCTTTTGGTTGGCCGAGGGTCACACTACCTAGGCCCCTTCTGGGTGGTTTTGGACCTTTGATTCATTTGTCAAGGTTTCCCCAAAGAATTGCTGGCCTTCTAGTTGATACCTTGGTCGCGTTCCTGATTCAACCCAGCGACCACTGGCCGATTTACAATAACTGACTAACCAGCGCATGTTCAGGATGATTTCTCGGGGACCAAGGGCCGTGACGCCACCGTGCGTACTATTAAGGTTGGTTACGAGGTAGTCGCATAGTGTGCCAACGAACCCTCAGTAGGCCAGAGCCACATCGTAAGGTTCCCCCGTCTGAGCTGCGTTGCTGGGCATGTCTTGGTGCAAAGCTACATGCAGCTGAACGTCATTTCTAGTTATTTGAAGAGAATTTGCGGGAACCGGCCAGTTCCAAAGTTGACGGCAATGGCCGTCAGTCAGTCATAAGGCGCCTGACTTCCGCCCTCATCACCTTTGCGGTCAACGTGGGAGCAGCCTGTATTGCTTCACGACATTCTTTTGGAGCTTTCACGCCCAAGATTTGACATCGCCATGGCTTTCCTTTCTCCAACCGTATTGACGGCCTTCTCCCTCTTAGCAGGGGCTCGGGCCGCCTCTTTCGTTTGCTCCGGAGACAGCTCCCCGTCTTATACGGCCACCAAAGACTATGTGGGATGCTTCGAAGGCGGCGACGGTTTCTTCGACAAAGGGAAGTTGTATTCCATCGCCATGACCCCTCAGGTTTGCTCCGACTACTGCGGAGAGCGAGGTCTGGTCTATGGGGCGATCTCTTCGGGAACGTGAGTTGGTCCGGACTCGCCTTCGCGAGTGAAATAAAAGACAAGCGAAGGGCTAGACTAAATCGTGTCAACAGTCAATGCCTTTGTGGATCGAGCATGAGCGACGCGCCTGCTACGTCCGATGATAAGTGCAACACGGGATGCCCCACTGATCCTTCGCTCATGTGCGGATCGTACGGCTAGTATGTTGAGCCCTATCCAGGCGCTTGCTTGCTGGGCTGACTTTCGTTTTTGTGCGTGAAGCGTTTCTGTGTATAAAATCACAAACCCTGGAAGCCGTGATGCGTCCGCTGCTCCTGTTCCGCCCGCCTGCCAAACCTACCCGCTTTGTAAGCACCCCGTCTGTGATGTTTCAAAGAGTATCTCTGAGCGGGTTGCGTCGCTCACGGGAGACATGAGCGTGGAGGAGAAGGTTCGCAATCTCGTCGATGCCTCTGCCGGCGTCAAGTCGCTGGGGCTCCCACCTCACGGTTGGTGGAACGAGGGCCTTCATGGGGTTGGCTTTTCCCCTGGCGTGCTATTTGCACAAGACTCGGAGCCCTTCGGTTACGCCACAAGCTTTCCCTTGCCAATTCTGACGGCGGCGAGTTTCGACGACGACCTCTTCAATGCAATCGGCCAGGTCATCGGCAGGGAGGGTCGCGCTTTCAGCAACTACGGCTACGCAGGCTTCAACTTCTGGACGCCCAACATGAACGCGTTCCGGGATCCACGATGGGGCCGAGGCCAAGAGACCCCGGGAGAAGACGTCCTGGTCGTCTCCAACTACGTCCAGAGCTACGTCACGGGGCTGCAGGGCAGCGATCCCACCGACAAGGTCATCATCGCTGCTTGCAAGCATTTCGCTGCCTACGACATCGAAACTGCCCGGCGTGCTAACAACTACAACCCCACTCAGCAAGACCTGCAGGATTACTACCTGCCCGCCTTCAGACGCTGTGTGCGAGACAGCCATGTCGGCACCGTCATGTGCTCCTACAACAGTGTCGACGGAATCCCGGCATGCAGCAGCGAGTACTTGTTGAAGGAGGTCCTCAGAGACACCTGGGGCTTCACCAACGACTATCAGTTCGTCGTGTCCGACTGCGGCGCGGTGACGGACGTGTGGCTTCTGCACAACTTCACCAACACGGAGCAGGACGCAGCCTCCGTCTCGATGGCTGCTGGCACAGATCTAGAGTGTGGCTCCTCCTACCTCCACCTCAACGGCTCCCTGGCCGACAAACAAGTCACGCAGGAACGCGTTGACGAGGCTCTGACGCGCCTGTACAAGGCACTCTTCACCGTAGGGTATTTCGATGGCAGTAGTCATAGCTCACTAGGCTGGTCTGACGTGTCGACTATCGATGCGCAGCAGATTGCCTGTGAGGCTGCTCGCGCGGGGATGACCCTCCTCAAGAATGACGGTGTTCTTCCGCTCGCCGACGGCAAGTACAAGTCCGTCGCCCTCATCGGGCCCTTTGCCAACGCCACGACGCAGATGCAAGGGAACTACTTTGGGAGGGCACCCTTCGTGCGGAGCCCCCTCTGGGCTTTCACGCAGCAGAGCAGCCTGCAGGTAAACTATGCAGCGGGCACCGACATCAACAGCACCAGCGACAGCGGCTTCGCGGACGCACTGGCGGCCGCCAAGAATTCCGATATTGTCATCTTCTGCGGTGGAATCGACACCACTATCGAGGCGGAGACACTTGACCGTGTTTCCATCACCTGGCCAGGTAACCAACTCGATCTCATCAGCCAACTGTCGATGCTAGGCAAGCCCCTGGTCGTTGCCCAGTTCGGCGGCGGACAGGTCGACGACACTGCCCTGGTGGATAACGCCAACGTGAACGCCCTATTCTGGGCAGGGTTGCCAGGCCAGGCCGGAGGCCTGGCCATGTATGATCTCGTCGTCGGCAAAGCGTCCTTTGCTGGCAGATTACCAACCACGCAGTACCCTGCCAGCTACGCCGATCTTGTCAGCATTTTCAACATCAACCTCAGACCAAACGGGACGTTTCCCGGAAGGACCTACAAGTGGTATATCGGCGAGCCCGTATTCCCTTTCGGATTCGGTCTGCACTACACCAAGTTCAATTTTACCTGGAAGGACACATTAGAGCCTACATATGATATTTCCAATATCATTTCCTGGGCACGGTCTCAGAACAATGGGCACGTCACCGACACCACGCCTTTCACGTCGGTCAATGTGACGGTCAAAAACGTGGGCAATGTCAGATCTGACTACGTCGGTCTTCTTTTCCTCTCGAGCAAAAACGCCGGCCCCGTACCGCGGCCGAATAAGTCGCTTGCGTCATACTCGCGGGCTCACGATATCGAGACCGGTGCCAGCGACCAGCTCACGCTGAAATTGACCCTCGGCTCGTTCGCCAGGTCAGACTCCCAGGGGAACCTGACGATCTTCCCCGGCGACTACAAGTTAGAGCTGGACAACGACAAGTCTTTGGTCTTTGACTTCACTCTCACCGGCGACCCCGCTGTGATCGACTCCCTCCCTGCCCCGAAGCCCAGCTACGAGTTCGCTGTGCCGGTCCACATCCAGCCTCCGTCCGACAGGCCATTGGGTCCGGCCTAAGCACGACGCTTCTCAGTAGCTGTAGATTGCCGGACGCTTCAAAACTGCACTTTGTGTCGCATCAGCAGCGGCATAAAAGACAGGCGTTAGGTGCCTATTACGCAGTATAGTACTTACAGTCTGAACCTAGGAAGAGTCCTGTTACAATAGCTTCATATATTTCTACGTTATGTAACAGCACTGTTATATGCGTTATTACGTAAGGTTTCATATTTGTTCTCTATATATAGGTCCTACTTTCTTTACTCCCTTTTACATAGGAATAAGCCTTTTAGACCTAAATCTTTATAAACCCTACTCTAGGCTTATAAATATCACAATTTAGAGCATACAGCAGGGTATATGAGGATTTAGGTCTAAAAGGCTTAATTCTGCGTAAATAAGTGTAAAGCAAGTAGAGACCTGTCGTACGTAGTACATAAGGCGTTAATTGCTGCTTGCAATTAACGGCGTCGTTTTTGCGACAAGACCTATATATAGAGAACAAATGTGAAACACTACGTAATAAAGCACTTAATAGTGCTATTACATTAGGTAGAAATCCATAAAGCTATTGTAATAATTTAGGTCTAAAAGGCTTATTTCTATATAAGAGAGAGTAATAAAAATAGAGACCTATTTTTAGTAGAAACAGATAAAACCTTATGTAATAAAACATATAAGAGTGCTGTTATATAAGGTGGAAATATATAAAGCTATTGTGACAACAGGGGCCTGCTGAACTGCCTGTATGACTACTGTCACGAGTTAGAGCACACAGCAGGGCACGGGAGGATTGGGCCAAGAAAGGCTTACACTGTGAGAGTAAAGATATGAAAAGATTATTCCACTAGTACATAGCGAAGACTATACGAGTAATAATTGAAACGTCACATGATATAGCACCTGAAAAGGCTGATACGAAGTGCCAATAATGCATGAAGCTATCGTAGCTGAAGGTACCTAGGTAAGGGGGTGGCCTTGCTCAAGGAAAGGTCAGAGTTGTTAATTCTTTGGGCTTGTTCATCGATCAGGGGAGTGTCTCCCTTTTCGACCTTTACACGCGATTAGCTGGATATGTGTCCTGGTTGGCATATTAGTATAACCTCGTCGCCAATCTTCCCCAACTCCATTCCCGACATCGATATCTGGACATCCAAACTCACAAAATGATCAAACAAACCCGGTTCCTCGTCTGGTACTTTGTTACACGTCAATAGACGCGGCTTCGCCTCAAGTTACAATACTCTGAAGCCCCTGGCCTCGCCCACTGCTTCATGGGCGCAACGGATGCGCCGGTCGGGGGCTCCTTACGCACCTGCGCATCTTGGTCGAGAACGGCACCGCTCCGGCCGTCTCCCGCAGGGGCAAGGAGACATCAGCCCGGCCATGTGGCGCACTTCTTTCCAGGACTCTCTGATAACTGTGTGTTTTAACTTTTCCGCTCCTTGTACACGCTCTCTGAGAGCCTTTTGTGATTCTATGGGCCGTAACTAGACAAATAGATGGTAATAACCAGGCTAGAGAATCAACCTGGCTTATTGTATCCGTGACTTCTTGCTTCGTTCTTACTCGGGAGCCCCTCGCTCATGATGATCATCGCCCATAGCGAAGCCAAAAAGGACTCGCATCTCCCTACTCGTCTTTGTCGTAGAAGCTCAAACGCCCCCCCCTCGATATCTATATGTAAGACAACGACATATCACTTCCGTCTCTGGTCTGAGCGCACGGAGTTGAAGACTTTATAGGTTTCTGGCAATCTTAACCTCGTCTCTTTGGCGGGACGGCCGACTCTGCTTCTTCATGCAGAGAATAGACCATCAAAGAGACATTGTGTTGGTATTACAGCCACTCTACTGTGTTTCACCGAATGCCATCTTTGATGACCGTTCCACTACTTTCGGCCCTCTCTTCACGGGAACCAGCTCAAGAAACAGTGACAACGGTTGGGGGGCCGTGCTCTCATCCAAGACAGCACTCAACTCACGTAAGATCGCCGCGCTACTTCCATAAGGTACGCCGCAGAAGGAACAGCAACCCACACCGTACTGGGGAAGGGGGATGCCGGCTCGCTCGTCGTCAGACTCGTCTCGCTCGACTTTACCCCGCCCCCAAACCACCCGGACCGGCGGTTAGTCAGGACCGTCAGGTCCTGCGTGCAACAAGGAGGGGGGTACGGGCAGTACGGGCAGTGGCGTAGGTAGCCTGCTCGCGCCTCCGGAAAGATACACGCCGAGTCTCCGGGCCCTACCCCCCCCTCTTCCTCCCCCTCAAGGAAGGGGACATTTCGGTCCAGGAGAGCCTAGACTGTGTCTGTCTCCCTGCCACACTAACGACGTCATTTCCCGCGGCGTCGCCTGTCAAGTGGTTTTTTGTTTTCTTTTACTTTTTCTTTTTTTTTCCCTCCTGCTCATCGTCAGCTCGAAGAGTATGGATGGACTAACTCCTCGTCACTCGGTTCGTGTACTATACTATCCGCCTCTGGTTTTGTTTTACAAAAAATAAATAAAAAAATAAGATGAAGAATAAAAAAAAAAAAGTTCGCCGACTCCCCTTCTCTCTCCGGACATGAGAACATGACTTGAAGTGAGTTTAGACTCCCCAACGGCCCACCGCCCCCTCCCCCTTGCCGATCTTCCCGCAATGTCAATAACGAAGGCGGCAGAGGACGAGGAAGTGTTTCGTCCTCAGCCCTATAGGGGATCGCCATCGGCGGGGTGAGATAAGTGGCGTTTCGCCAAGGCAGACAAGGGGTGGCGCACACACAGTACTTGTTATGATGCGGGAAATGCAGAGACACACACACCCGCTCCACAATGCGATGACGCTCATTCTCACGGGCTTACCCGTCGCCCGGGGCCACAACGGGGGCGAAGGAAGACATGAATACAGATTCGGATACGTGGGTGCGGGCTGATCATATGTGCGCCGAATGAGCTGACATCCATGATGTTAACTTTTTTTTTTGTTGCATTCAGGTTTCCCCTCCTCGCTAGGAGAGACGCTGTCGTACTATCTACTGCTAAACGTGCTATATGGCGGCAGCGTACCGGATCCGTTCGGTAGGTTCCTTCCTTTCTGCCTCTGCCTCATTTCCTTCGTATCGTGAAATCATAATGTTTTGGCGTCGATGGATATCAAAGAGTTTGGGGCCCGGCCAAGAGATCCAGAGAACAAAGGCTTCGACGAGAAAACCCAAGGAATGGTGGAAGAAGGTCTGGGGCCAACCCTGCGACGCTTGCAAGATGCCCGAATGTGTTCTGCGACTGATCCTCTTTGAGATTCCATCTCTTCCGGAGATGTGCCGTTTATCGAATCCCCGTCTATCTGAAAATGAACAACAAATCTTTTAATACGCAATCATCCCTCACATGTCCAGCTTCCTTCCCCCCCCCCCCGCTCTGGTCGTCCACCACTACTGTGTTGCTCACAAGAAGGGACGGCGGGGGTAGCTGACGCCCTCGACGGCAGCGTTGTCGACGAACCAGCTGACACGGTCGCCGGCGCCCTCGTTGACGAGGGCGCAGGGAAGACCGTCACCGTGTTCAAAGATTCTCTTCATAATCTCCTTCTTGCCGCCACCAGTGGCGACAAAGGCGATCTTGACGCCGTGGTTGACGACGGGGAGGGTGAGGGTGATACGCTTGGGAGGGGGCTTGGGCGAGTCTTCGATGGGGGCGACCCAGGCGGTGGTCTCGCGCAGCAGCTCGTGGCCGGGGAACAGACTGCAAGTGTGGCCGTCGGGTCCAGAGCCCAGCAGGAGGAGGTCGAAGATGGGCAGACGCACGCTGTCGCGGCTGGCAAAACTGGTAACGAGCGTTTTCTCGTACTGATCGGCGAGCTCCTGAGTATCGTTCAGGTAGGTGGTGTCGATGGGGTGGACGGTCGGGGCACCAAGCTCGGCGGGGATCTTGTCGAGAAGCTCCTTCTTGAGAAGAGCATAGTTGGAGTCTTCGTGGTCGAGGGGGACGGCACGCTCGTCAGCGAAGAAGATTTCCCACTTGCCAAAGTGAACTTGGTCATCGGGCCCAGACGAAGGGGTCAGGAGTGCCTGTGCCAGAGTCTTGGGCAGGGAACCGCCCGAGACGGCGACCTTGAAAGCGCCGTGACGGCTCAGACCGGCATTCTGTGCTTGGATGACGTAGGATCGCAGAGCAGGCGCGAGGGCGTCGACCGACGGGTAAGCGAAGAGGTTCGGCTGTTTGTTGCTCATGGTGGGGTAAAGGTATGTGGAAGGCGGGGTGGCGTGGAAGATTGATGTCGAAAGCGAGGTTGTAAAAGGGGCGAAAGGATTGAGGCGGGGGAGAAAAAACGGTCTGTTGTTGGTGCACAAAGAGGGGTAGTCCGAAATTGGAGAAGCTGTGTGCAACTTCGACTTCGTTCTGCGGGATGCGATCCTTTTGGGTTGGCAGGTCCAAGGACGGGGGGAGGTGTGACAGTTCAGGCGAAGGAGGCTTGAGGCGCGGGGAGGGGACAGCTCTCTGCTCTGTGCTCTACTCGGGGAGGTAGGTATTAAAGGCCGAGGGTCGGTTCAAGAATTAAGCGGCGGAATGGGTCATGGACGTTTCCAGATGTCTGAAAAAAAGGGGAAAGAAAAGAAAAAAAAAAAAAAAACTAGAAAAGAAAAAACTACAGATAGCGGGGCCAAGGTACGTTACAAGCACGAGGTAGAAATAGATAGAGGGCGGAGGCAGAGACGGCAGCTCAAGCTGTGGGTTGAGCCAATGCGTTACTATGCTTAAGGCCAGATAAAGACTGAGCTTGGGTCCTCCGAATCAAAACGCCTCGCTTTACGTTCGATGACTGGCGGCAATAAGCGGATAGCATGAAGTGCAGATAGTGCGGGCGGATGTGCGCAGACTCTTCGGACAGCACGCACACGTACAAAGTACGTTTCACCAGCGATTTACAGATAACGGCGGGAAGAAGGGGGAAAAGCCTGACTGGCCCCTGGCGAGGTGCGCGCAAGAGGGTGTGATCTGGTGGGGGGAAGCGATGTCTCCAGTGGACCGGCTATTATAGACTGGTGGTGGGTGAAGGTAATGCGGGATTATCTATCTCCAATATCTGACGTGTTCGCGATAGAAGCAATATCTCTCTCAGGAAGATCATGTCGGTACTTTGCCGAGACGATTTGGCTCGCGGGATGTCTCGTCTCTGTGTTGCAGAGGAGAAGGGCACAACACTGACCGTGACATGTTTGCAAAGCTGGGTCGATTTGGTGGCACCCACAGTGATTTGCTAACAATACAGTCATCGTGCGGTCAACGTCAAGTGGTTTCTAGTCCGAGACAGGAAGCGTCGGTGCCTAGGACGGATGAGGTCTGTCTATCCGTCTCTGTGTAGCTGTCGAATGGCCAGCGGGTGGTGAGGTGATTGTTCGACTGATGATTTGTGACGAGACGCCAAGGCGATGGGTCGGAATGCAGCAACGCCACTAGAGACCACGGTTGGAGCTCTTCGTTCACGTACATTGAGGCGAATAACAACAGTCAAGGTCGGATATAGCTGTATGTATAGGTCCAGTCATCTGGATTTTCCTTTACGGGGGAAGGGGAACCGGCTTCTGCACTGCAAAAGATTGTCCGGACAGAGCAAGTACATTCATTCCCTCACTTACACTGCATAACTCTCTACCTGCCTACCGAGGCAGTAGTGACTCTCTCAGTAGTGACACTCTCCTGCCCCCCCAATGCGGTATGTGCAGGACAAGATGCAGGCGCGGGCAAGCACTGGACGTGGAAGGGACGGACAATGCTCATCCGGTGTATGTGGCAGGAGCATCAGACATCCAAGCGATAATTGCTCGAGGGGAGGCACGATCGTTTCCCGTCGCCTCGCCCGTGTGCAATGAAAGGAAACCGCACCGCAGAAAAGAAATCATCTTCTGGCCCACCAGTCACGCCAAGCCAACAACCAGCATTTCAACAACACAAGTCCGATTCCTGGCCTTTCCAATCAATTCTTTGTGCCTGATGCAGCCTCAGTCAAAGCCTCCGCCGTCGAAGCTCAACTCCTGGACTCGGACAGCCTGCTATGTTTCCGGAACCACGTTCGCCCTGGGCCAGCCGACTGTCCGCTTGCCGGCTCGTCGGCTGCTACTGTCCGACGCCCGGTGGGAGGGGGGCCTTAATTTCCCCGGCCTTGATGCCTGCCCCTTGCATCAACACCAAGGTGCTGCAACAAGAGCACGAGCAAGCCATTCCGCCACGTTGTTGCTGTCTTGCCTGCCGGTCTCTGGCATGTGTCAAAGATTCCGGGAAGGAGTCTAGAACGCCCACCGGCCCATGAACCAGCGCAACTTCAGCTGCGGACTACTACTGATTAGAAAAGATGGTGACTGCACACTGATTCTAATTTAAACTGACGGCTGTTGCGTGTTGGGGACCTGGTCGACGACACATCATTCTACTGTCGACACCAACATCAACAGAGGCGTCCAGAGACATTGCTGAGACAACGGACGTTGTGTCAATTTGGCGACATTACGCAACCACCCAGCACTAATGCTCATGCTTACGAATTTCTGCAAGACGCTACCGCAAAAGCCTTGTCGCGTGCCAATGTCGTCGGCCTTCTTCGCGTTCGCAACGGCCATTGTCCAGTTACTACAGCTAGCACGGATGCTGCTGGGGTTCTCGACAAGAACAGGGCATCGCTGCGTTACCTGTTTGATAGAAACCTGCATGACTCGAAATATACCGCAGGGTCCTTGGGTAAAGCAAATAGAGCTGGGCGTGGATTCGATGGAGCGTGATAAGGCTGTTTGGTGCATCGAGATAATCTTGATTCTGACGTCATAGCGCCGGCCTGACTAGGGAAACCTCTTACTTTCCCGCTTCATGGGAACATCATGAAGCGCTGGGTTCCGAGCGGGGGTGCTCACCAGGAACTTGGTCCGACAGTAGCGGAGACGCTGTCGTCATCGCCCCAAATGCCAAGTGTGAGGGGGACTTGCGGGTCACACCGTTTAACTGATGAACCGTTGCCTTTTGAAACGGAATGCCGCAATAGCATCATCTACAAACGGTCCGGCTACTTTGGCGATGTGCGTTGTGCGAATGAGAGAAGATTGGGGAGGAATCGAAATCGTTCGTGCATGTAAGTTACTGGCAGATTACAGCGTACTGCAGAATGTGGGCATCATCGTATCATCTCTGGCGGTGTGCCCACCGCGCCGCGAGCCCACACGCTAGACGACGCAAGGAGCCCGCACAATCGCGTCCACGGAGGGGGCAGAGCCTGCAGAGGATCCATGTTGGACGTTTCCCGAATTGACGATGAGCGGCAGACAGCGGGGCAGAGGTTGCAACAAGGCCATCGATCACCTGGACCCCTATCGCGAACCAGACAGCAGCGCGGCAAGCGGCATTATGACGACCAGGGAGGGTGCCAGGGCCCACGGAAGCAAGCCTCATTCTGCGTGTCCCTGCTGTCCCCGGATGCCGATCAGGCACTGACGGACGGACAAGGAGAATGAGCGACACCGATGATGGAAATAACTTCGGCACGACGCCAAAACGGTGTGCTCTCGGGCCTAGGGGCGACGCCGTGGAAGGGATTTAGGAGGGGCCAGGTATACCAACTACACTGGTACCTACCTAGGCCGATCTAATGCGAGTGTTTATTTCGTGACATGTATTGCTTTGTAGGTATGTACACCACCTCACCACACTAGGTAGGTAAGCAAGCCAGGTACTTGTACCCAGAGAAGGTCGCTTGTCTCTAGACAAACCCGTCACTGGCTGAGGTGGCATGTGAAATGCCACGCCGAAAGCCAACGCAAGAGAAGCAGGAACCCATGGGGGGAGGCAAGGCAGAAAGAAAATGGGCTCTGGTTGGTGACGTCACTCAGCATGTCGTTCCTTGGAGAAAGAAAGCCCCAACCCCCATTCGCGACAAAACGCAACCCACGGGGTGGAGGAGGGGATCATGCACGGACAGGCTTGGGATCCCTATCCTACCCCCGATGGTGATGTGATGGCGGTAGTGTATCCATCTGTACGGATATCGGAAGAACAAACGTATCCTACCGGTATCCGTACGTGTCTGTCTATGGATACATTACGCCTCCCTCCATCCAGGGTGCTGCCAGCTGCCACTAACGACTCTGTCCGACCGCTAGCATCAAAGGTTTGTCATGTGTTGCGTGTGGGTATCTGTCTATAGGTAATGTATCCGTAGTGTATAAGTACATTGTAGATAGTTAAGGGTCACTGCGCCCCCTCTCCCGGGGCTCCCTGGGAAGCCAAGGGGTTGTTGTGTGGCATGGACGCCTGGGTGCTCTCTGCTCCAGTCACGGCATCGCGCCTCACGAGTCAACGTCAGGGTAGAAGCTTCGAGGTCGGTTCAGTGTTGCGCTTGCGGGTAGTTTTACGAGCGGCTGCTACGCAATGTCCAAGTACCAGGCCGGCAGGAGGGCAGTTTTACCCCTCCACGCATGAGGACCCTGAAGTTCCATTTTTCAAGGGTCCAGAAACCCCCCCACTTGTCATCGCGCACGAACGAACCGCCATCCACGCCAATATCCAATTGGACCTGTTGCAAATTTCTTCTCTCCTCTCTCCGGACGAAGAAACCGTCTTGCGATTGCTGCTTCCCTCAAGCTACCCCTCAAAAAACGGCACGCCTGGACGGAACTGCTATCAACCAAGTGTCAAAAGTCTCCGTCTTACCGGGACTGACCTGGATCAATCGACTAACCTTCTGCTAAGAGTGTCAAACAGACCAAAGAAGAAGACGAAAAAAAAGAACCCCAACCCCGAGGGCGAGAGAATAAGCTGCGACTTGAAATAAAAAATAAAATAAAGAAGCGAACTGCCATCGATTGGTTTGGACGCCGTTCGTTATCCACCAAAGCAGCCACGTCCGTTTCCCCAGTCACGGGCAAAGAAAGGACATACACCCTTCTCTACGATTCCATTCCTTCTCTACATATCATTTCCTGCATCCGCTTTCCGGCTCCTTCTTCTCGTAGCCGCATCTCGACATTCCGGCGGCTCGATCCAGGCAGGGTTGTCATAAAGTGGCCTGACCATTGTGGGCTTGCCCCGTTCCCGTTGCCGAAAAGGCTCGAAATCGAAATCCTTTAGACACCATCGCTGCCGCGCCGTCGCCGCGTGCCAGCAGGGTTATTTTGCTCCCAGGATTCAGGTTGTTTCTCACCGTTCCGTTTCCATAGACGGATGGTGTTCCAGTTAGGTACCACAGCACACTTCCGTCTGACCTGGACCTTGAGCCCAGGGGAACCAGGATCGTTGCTTCTCCTCACTGACGTCAGTGTCACTTACTTTCATCTCGATTTCAGCCTCGATCCTTGGGCGGCTTTTTTTTCTTTCTTTTTTTTTTCTCGCCCCCCCCCCCCTCTCTCGCTCGTATCTGCGATTTCTTGTTTTAAGCTCGGAGCTTTTGCACGTATCGCATGCCATCCCTCGCCAATCTTACCCCAAGCAAGCACGTTGTACCGGCTTCGCTAAACGCAATGTCTGCGGACAGCACTACAACAACAGGCAACGAGTCGCCCTTGACGGACGACGCCTCCCAGCGTGCAGAACAACTTCTGGAACGCCGCCAACATCTTACCGACGCGCTGACCGGCCTTCCCTATGACTTGATTCTATACCTCGAGCGCGCCGTGGTTCACTCGGAGCTGGCCTATCCCGATCTCGCCGCGGGTGACGCTTACCGCGCTCTGCTTCTTGCTGACGAGGTCCTCAACGAGGGCTTTGAGTATCACGAGCAAGCCGTCGAAAGCCTCCAGTCACGTCCTCTGGACCCTTTGCCCCTTGTTCTCGACCACGGGCACTTACTACACATTGGAAGCGACTATGCTGACGATGAGGCCAAAGACCAGACCGGTCTGGTTGCGCACGTGGCCAAGCTGTCCTCCGTGCGCGCTTTCCAGATCCTGTCGCTCAGCCTTCTACTGTGCGGCTGTCTGAAGAGCGCCTACGATTTTTGCGAGCGGGGCCTGACGCTCGCTCCCACAAACGACGAGTTGCTGCAGACGATGGAATACATCAAGGACATGGCTCGCCGTAGACTTCGCAAGAAAGACTTCAACCCCAATGTCCTGCCAGAATGGGGACTTGTGCGGAGAGAAGTCTACCCCTGGAACTCGTACGAGCCCGATCGCTTTGCGCCCGAGTCTCTCGACTTCCTCAACGCCGAGTTGTCTAAATTTGCGCCCAAGTGCGCCGTCCAGGTGTCCCAGCTTCCTGTTCTGTTGGAGGGAGCCAGCGAGATGGACGACTGCGAGTTCATACCCACCTGCAACCAGCTGGGCCTCTTCGTCAAGGAAGACATTGCGCCAGGGGAAACCGTCCTGGACGAGTACTCGCTTCTGACCGCTAACAACCGTCTCAAAGAGCCGGTTTGCGACGCATGCAGCGCCGAGCTGCCGCCCTTGGGCCACGAGCCCGGCGCTGTCAATTGCGACGAATGCTACGACACGGTTTTCTGCAGCCAACGCTGCCACGATCTAGCGCAAGAGGCATACCACCCTGCTGTCTGCGAAAAGGATGTTGATGCTATCGCCAAAGACCCTGACGCGTCGGAAGCAGACGAGACTTTACACTTGCTGCTGCTGGCTCGCATCTTGGCCATATCCAACCATCAGGGTATTCATCCCCTGGATGTGATGCAGATAAAGTACATCTGGGGCGACTTTGTGCCCTCGGCATCCAACGAAATCGAGATATCACCGTCTGCGAACCCGCCGCCGAATTGGACGTTGCCTTTCTCGTTCAAGTACAACATCGAGACGCCTTTCCACATCCTCGAGAAGATGGATGTCGACATCTACGCCACTCTCAACGAACACGACTTATGGGTCCTGAACACGCTCTACAGCAAGTTCCGCGGTACGGCGTCGGCACGCAAGAACCCTCGAGACGGCCGACCCGATGTAGCAGCGGTGCATCCCTTCTGGTGCCTGGCCAATCACGACTGCAACCCGAACGTTACATGGGAGTGGGGTGGGCGCATGCTGCTCTGGGCGCGAAACGAAAGGATCGTGGGCAACATTCCGGGTGGCCTCAAGGCTGGAGACGAGGTGCTGAACCACTACTGCGACATCACGCTCCCGGTTGATCAGCGGAGAGAATGGGCCAAAGGGAGCCTTGGCGGATGGTGCATGTGCCAACGATGCCGAGATGAGTCCGCCGCCGCCGAATCAGCCGCTACCAACGGCCAGACCGCCTAGTCTCCTTTGAAGGCGAAATGCAGACAATCACAGAGACATACCGTACACTCTCTGCACTCTTCTGCCAACGGTTCTACGCATTAGAGAGTCTCTTGCCATCAGCGAGCGATTTACGGGATTAGAGAAACATACCAAGCTTAGATATCACGGGGCGGTCGGGATTCTTTTTGATTTATCTATTTTCTGTTGGGTTGGAGCAATAAAAAGGCCCTGTTTTATGCGTCTTTGGGTCAATGGCCTCCGGGTACTAACATTGCACACAAGCGGCGACTTGGGATGGCGGAAAGGGGTTTACTGTTTGAGGAGGAGGAAGCATACACGACAAACTTAATCGCGAATCATGCCTGATTTTTTTCCATCACCCGTTGTTTACGTGGACGGCTCCTGGGGTTCGCTCCAGGGCTCACTCTTCCTAACTGGACTTGTGTCTACACTAAACAACTGTCCGACCATGCGGCACCCGTCGCCCGTCGACCAGTAACTCGATGCTGGGCGCGCGCCCGTTCTTGTCATACGGTCCGAGACGAAGTCTAGTAACATTCGCGCGCTCGACTGCTAGAGTCCTAATACTCCGAATACATGCGACTGGAGATTCAGCTCGGCCCACATGCCAGTGGACGTCGAAGCCTTGGGATCCGATCCTCGGCCTCCATGTAACGGTGTCGTCAGGTCACACAGTATAAGTCTGCTTTGTTTGCTATATATCTGACGTAGCGGGAGATTCACCTCCGAAGGTCCTCTATTCCGAAAGCATCAGATCCTGTTTTCCACGGCCTGAGCGGGTAGAAGGCGAGTAGCGGGCCGGACGGCGTGACCCAAAAAAGAACAAAAGCACAACGCAACACCCATCGGCCCAATCTGTGTCAAAGGTGCAACATGTGCATACAGAGGCTGTATACATGCATACCTACAGGTAAAACACCCGACAAGCTGTCTTGCCGCTACGAGCCAATAGTCGTCGGTTGAGGGCGCGGCACACTTGCTCCGGGTTCACCAGCCAAGTTGTGGCGAGGGGCCAGGCCCTGGGATGGGGAACTATGTCGCCGCCGCCGTTCGGCCATTCCGGTGCATAGTTGCGTACACACACACACACACACACACACACACACAATCGACTGGCATCTGCATGATGACGAAGTGGCCAAACTATAACAAGCTCACGCGAGCTAGGTTGGGGTAAGGGGAGCGAGAAAGAGGGAGAAAACAGGGCATTGACCCTTCCTATGATTTCAGTATGGCTTTTCAGTGGTCATGGCCTGGCCGACATTCGTCTGATAGTGCTGAAGTCTCCCTTTGTTCTGTGTTTTTTTATATTTTTTTATATACGGAGTATATATATGTATATATATATATATATATATATACTTCAGCATTACGTATTTATACGGGAGCCTGTCTTTTCCCGGCCTCTGTAGCGATGGATGTCTCAAACGGGGGTTACGCATTTGTTTAGGTTGTCTGGGACGAAAAAGGGATCCCCAAGGGAGCTCGAAGGACTGAAAATGAGAGAGGGGGGGGTGAATGACGTGCCGCCGCCAGCAGCCGGCAGTGGAATGATACGGCTGACGCCTGGGGTGTGGGTGGGCGGTGGAAGTTTAAACTTTTCTTTTTCCCTTTCCGTTTTCTCGTTGGCTAGAGTCTCTTAGTCGGAGGACGGGAGTTCTTTGGCTCCCGGGAGGGTTACCCATCCCTACGGCCCGCCCGACCTGTTCTTCACGGTGGTGGCCGGAGCGACCGCTCAGAGAACTCGGGGTAGGGGGGGAGGGGGACTGGTTAGCCTGTTTTCCTCCCTTCCGCTCCCACCCTCCTCTCAACGTCAGCCAGCGGCCAACATAGTAGTGTATGCCAAGCCAGGCTAGAACGCGTCCCGTCCGAGCCTTCGCCCACGGCGATCTCCCGTCCGAACCTTCCCCCTCTCGGCCTTGTGTGCCTCGCCCTATCTGAAGGGGCATAGCGTGTCGAAGCAGACGCTGGTGGTGATGTCGGAGCAGTCGAGGTCGGCGGCGCAGCCGACCGAGGGCCCGCCGTAGCAGCAGCAGCACTCGGCCTTTGTGGGCGCGCGCTCGTCGAGCTCGGCCGCGGAGAGGGCGGCGAGGGCGAGGAAGAAGAGAGACTTGAGCTGCATCTTTGATTCTTGGGGGGGGGGGGGGTCTTGGCGCAGAGAGCGGGAGAGGGCAGGTGGTTTTTCTATGCCCCTACTGGTAATCAGGACAAACTTTGAAAGGGGCTTTTTTTTATTACAATTTCGAGTTGGTTTTGTGATTGCGGTTGAATATTACAAGATTCTTTTTTCTTTTGAGTTGGGGGAGGTTGGCTTATATGCCCGTCGCGGTCGAGATAAGACAGCTACGCATTGCGAGAACGCTCCTGTCTTTTTCTTCATTACCACGGCGGGGAGTTTTCCACATTCCTAATCCAGATTCCTCCTCCGAAGACCGTTTCGTTTGTTCAACTACCAATCTCAACCTAGTCGGCCAACCGCGCCAAGAGGCGAGGGATCGTGGGAAGGAACGCGGTAGGAGCCGAGTCTCTCGCCCGACGGAAACCCGGGGGGGGGGGCCAATCGACTCCCCAGCGCAGAGAGGCACGCGAGGCAGCATGTCTGAGAAGCCAAGGCCCGTTTGCTGTGATGGGATTGCGGCACAGCACTGCGATTAGCCAATGCTGGTTGGTGGTCTTATTCGAGTTGCAAGGGGTGACAAAACGGCGAGTGCCAAGGGCGCTGAAGGAAGAAGGATCGTGTGGCGGATTCGCGGATCTCCAGGACGGATCGAGAAGGCGGCTACGCGTTCCTGCCCTGCAGTGGGGTGTTTGTTATTGTTATCGAAGCATCTTGTCTTCAGATAGCTCTTTTTTTTTGCGGTCCAATCGCAGCCTGTTTCTCGTCACGGAGGCGAAAAAAGGGTAGTCGTGGTCGCTAGATGTTCTGGCTACGGGAGGGGTGGCCACCGAGTTTCTCATGCGGGCTAGCGTTGGACGCGATTTGAGATCCCCTTTCTGTATCTATTGTCTGAAGCCGAAGCTGTCAAAACCTTGCAAACCCTAGTTGATAGGCTTATGAACTCCGTTGAAAGGTTATAGTCTCGATCGAGTTGGCAACTAAGCGCCGGAGTCGTCCCCGGCTCCCCGGCTCTACGAGACCGGCTGTTGGGCAACCAACAGCGTCGGAGCTTCGTCGGCAGTTCCGAGAAAAGTTGTTACCATGCAAGGAGACTGTCCGAGTCAAAAGTCAAGAGGCTACGTCATACGCCCGCGAATCAAACTGTTCTCGGGTCGAGGTCGGAAGGGGAGGGGCTGGCGATGCCGGCGCCCTAGTTTCCTCACCATCATCACAAGGCACTAATGGGGAAGGCAACGCCGGAGCATCCTCTACCTCCCCCGCATTGTGTACCAGGCCAGAAGAACTTCTCGACGACGGAGAGGGGGTGTGGGAGCTTCGGCCCCGATGGAGATGGGAAAGTCGGTGTTCAAGTCCGCCTCCACAGCCCGGGTTTCTTATCAACAACCTTCATCATAATGAGACGCATAAAAATACAAGGTCCGCTCCAGTCTCTTTATTCCCAATCCAAGAGTTGAATGTCACTGCTTGTCATGGTGTATAACGTGAAAAGCTCGGCAGCCGGACGGGGGCTCGTGGTATAGTATCCAGGGCCAGTCTGTCGCGCAGTTCGGCCTGTCCGCGCGTGCTCCCTGCCGCCGGACGATGCTTTTGGGCATATCTACTTTGCGTTTTCGACTTGTCCGGTTCTGCAATGACATCAAAGCAGGGTGGGCCATGGTAAGGGTTATTGGAAACGAGGGCTTTTGTTTTTGTCTTCTGAGGAAACAGGTGAAATTCGGTAGTCCGATCACGACGCCGCCCTTTCAGAGCTCGTCGTGCGCCGCCGCATTGCCCCCACTCGTCTCTTCGCCCCCGGTCTTCTTCTCCTCCTGCCGGGCAGCCTTCTGCTGCTCCTCCTCGCCCGCCTGCGCCGGCACCTCCTCTGGCTCCTCTTCCTCCAGGGCCGGCGAGCCCACCTGCCAGGCATCGGCGTTGCCCTCGGAAATGTCAAGGATGTGCCGGTCCACGGCCTCCACCGTGATCTTGTCCCCCTTGAAAGGGAACGCCAGGCCGGCGGACGGGTTCTGCACGACGACGCCCTCGCTGGCGCTGGCGCGCAGGCCGAAGAGGCCCGGCATCTCCGGGTACTCGCCCGAGTCGACCGTCACGAAGGTGATGTATTCGTGGTACTTGCGCGCCAGCGGCTTGACGGCGGACGTCCACGCGTCAAGGTTCCCCTCGTCCTTCGAGAAGAAGTATGCCAGCGATTTTCCGGTCTGTAGATCCCAACATCAGCGGTGCCACGACACGGACGTGTTATTCACGGGTGGGGGGGGGAGGAAAAGGGACCACGAACGCTCAAATGCTCGGCCTCGTTCCGGCGAGTCAACCGCGGCACGAGCTGCGAGGCGCACGAGCGCAGCAGGTTCTCCATGGCGCCGACCTCATCCAGCTCCGAGGTCATGTGGTACGACCCGTCCGCGTTGTTGTAGCACCCGATCCGGCCCGGCGCCTCGTCGATCGTCGTCAGCCCAAAGGTGTGACGGTCCCGGTACTGCTCGGCCATCCCGGTGAAGCGCTCGCGCAGGTTCGTCTCCGACTCGGTCACGTGAGCGATCATGACGACGTCGTCTTCGTCGCGGAAGGAGGTTGCGGATTGTTCGTCGAGGAGGGTCACGGCGGGGCGAAGCATGCGGCGGACGAAGGCAGCGATCCTGGAAGGGGACGTGCGGCTCAGTAAGAGACGAAAGGACTCGGTTGACGCAGGAGGGGAGGGAAGAGGGGGACATACTCGGACGCCTTCCTAGGGCCGCGGAAGCGGTGTTTCGTGCCGTCTTGGAGATACAGCCGGATGGCGGGGAAAGAGACAACGTCGAGGTCGGCGCACAGCGAAGGGTGGGCCAGGCAGTCAACGGACAGGGCGGTCGGGATCGCTTCCTCGACGGCGGACCAGTGCTGCTCGAGGGCTTTGCTCACGTCGCTGTGGCGGGGTTAACGGATGCCGTCACGGATGTGGAAGGAGGGGTGGTCTACGTTGAGGGCTTGGTCCGTCAGCACCGGGGCCAACATGCGATGAACAGCAGCTGATTTTGGCTGAACGGCTCATCTTGTTGTCAGGGGGCTTACCGAAACAACTATTCGCATCATTAGCACGGCCGTGGACGAGGACTCGATTCGGCGATCTGCGGGGTCTGCTTACACGCTACCAGGCTAAACTCGTTGGACTTGAGGGCATCGCGAACTTCGGCCTCGGTCTTGTGCTGCCACCCGAACCCCGCGCCCGCAAGCGCCAGCAACGGCAGGAGAGCCTTGAATGCCATTTCGTACACGCGGCCTACAGTGATTCGAGCTCAATTGGCCGGCAGGAGCAGCAACGAAGAAGCAAAAGAAGAAGCTGAGATGAAGAACAGCAAAGAAAAAAGAAAAGAAAGACTTGTCAAGCTCCCGCTTCGGGGGAGGTAGCTCCCCGCGTAGGGAACAGAGTTAGACTCGCTATGATGGGGCGCCCCTGACGGGATGGAGACTTGAAACTGTGGGTGGGCAGGGGTCTTGATGAGAAGCCGTTTGATCGCCGGACTCGGTGTGGATACCTAGCCTCTGGTGTTTTGGACAGACCACAAACGGGCATCTTCACGATGGAGCCGTGTTGAATTCTCATCTCATCACAAGACCGAGTGGCAATTTATGTAGCTTCCAATGACAAAAAAAAAAAAAAACAGTGAAGGCATTGAAGCTTGGAGGAGCTTTGTGTGGCTAGTACCAGTTGTGGCCGTCACAGATGTGGCTTACCACACGCACAGATCACTTCTATGGATATGCATATCTACTCGGCATCATCTCACATATAGATCCTAGATAGATCGACTACTTTGCATCCTTCCTAGCAGACACTGCGGTTCATCACTGTGAACTGTTGCCATGATCTTCCTCCAAAGCCAAGTTTAACATGTGTGTAGATGGTGAACTGGCTTTCTCCTGCCGCATGGGCGGAATCGCAAGTCGGGAGGGCGATACTGAGATGACTTAAAGATTGACAAGCCTTAGCATATCGTTTTGACATTGAGGAAACGAACCGGTCGTACATTTCTACCAATCTTTCAGAAAAGGAGCTGCCCGCCGAGCCACAACATAGTCCTTCGCAGTCTTCCAGTGATCAGATGAAAATATCTATTTTCGCATATATTACGTCAAGGAACACGTACCGTTATTTGTGGCTCTTTGGTATGTTTCGTGCAGCTTGGTAACAACTACTGCATCCTCGGGAGTGCCGACTACCATGAATAGGAGCGATTATTGGCAGAAACAACTAACATTGGATATGTGCCCGAAACAACTGATCTAAGAAGAAACTTTTGCCCCAAATAAACTCTCAAAGTTTCACTGCTGCGTATGAACTCATTTTCTTAACTTCATCATACTTTCATTGTATTCCAAGGACAATTACCAGGTCACCAATGTCTTCTAGTATCGAGGGATCATGTAGGTCCACTAATTTCATCCTCAGTTCCAACGTCTGCCGATGCAGTTGCTCTGCTTTCACATACTCTTCCTGCTTATATTACATGACTGCTAGGTTGTACATGCTAGAATGGATAATGCGATGCAAGACGTGGCAGGAAAAAGAAAGCTAGCATTCACTGTAGGATGATTGGTAAAGAATGTTTCGGTGACATGAAAGTAACAGTATACTGTCACTCATTTGGCTATGTTCATTGTAGTTTCGAGTAGCAGGAGTGAGAGAGCAAAGCATTGCTAATGTATCAATGTGATAGGCCAGGTATTGACAAAAGGAGCGATCAACCACTGCCGTCATTATAGTTGCGTTTATTACCCTTGCGCTAGTTTATTACCTGTTCGATGACGAGCTCACTTAGATATGAGCAGGCGCCAGTGCTTCGAGCCGGCCGGTTATAGACTCTCAAAGATCTGAATCATAGCACATACGACCATACCCACTGGAGAACTCGGGATCCCGTCCGCTCTCCCATAGATAAGCCAGTGAGGGCCGGATTAGTAGTTGGGTCGGTGACGACCAGCGAATACCTGGTGTTGTATGTTTTTTTGGCCGTTTCTGGGTACGTAGTGGTGTATGTAGTAAGTAGTGTTTTGGGTCCACTGTATTAGCACATCCCGCGCCCTTCGGAGACATCAACGACATGATGTTGGCACTCTTTACTCGCCAAGACTGTCAATCCGGCTGGAGCTGACTGTATTGCATGTCTTGTTCAGCTCATGCCCCGAGAGTCTCGGTGTACCATCCCTTGTACACAGTGGACGGTTGTCGTAAGTTGTTCTCGACCAACAGCCTTAGTACAGTCTGGAGACCAGTTTCTATGGTGCAGCTGGTAATTCGTGGATTTCTCCTATAACGCAGCTTTTCTAACCCTCAATATGCGGATATCTTTGCAAGTGACACCCCACCTAGGCGCCACGTGGGATCTTGAATCTACAACCAAGGCATGGCTACTGTTTGTGTGTAGTTGAACCAACTAGACATGGACCTACATCCAGAGCCAGGCGAGCCACCGCTGAAGCTGGCGTGGCTGACGTATTCCTCCTCACTGGCTTTGAGATTCCCTGTTGTTTTCCGGAACATCTAAAATCTGCCAAAGGGTGTATGCATGTTATGCAACTATCAAATCATACATTTTCGTTGTTGCCGAAATAAGCTCATTGACAATCACAAGGCTCCGTATGCGTTCTCTGCGGAAGCAGTTACCCGCGAAAAGTCGAAGCGGGCGTTGTTGACAAAAGTAGAAGTAGTCGAACTGATCCTCTGAGAGAAGTTGATTCAGTTGATTTGGCTGGCAGACATGAAAAGCGACATGAAGTTTGCCGGAAACGGACAAAAGATGAGGTGATCACTCGTTGATTGGTCAGGAATCAGCTACTTATTGGCCAGTATACACTTCCCCCATTCCCTAGCCATATAGGTTGGTTGTAAGGATTTGGCCATAGGCCCCGCCTTGTCCAAGTGATAAGACATCACTGAGATGTGAATATGATTATGGGTCTGTTCTTGCATTTCCTAATATACGTCCTTATTAAAGTCGTAAGCATAGACCGCATGATCCGTTAGTCCTCTATGCGTTATGAGCACGCTCTTGCCGCAGTTCTTTGATTGGCCATTGTTCGAGCAAGCATGAGCTTGCTTTGGCATGATTGGATCGTGGGACAACATGGTGTACCGCATCCAACGTAAGATCACGCAGGTTTCCTGTCGTGATACAAGCCGTTATTCCGCATTGAGAAATCCGGGTCCGCTTTTGTCGTTAAACTCACCAGGCTCTGCAAGTTGCCTTTCTGTGAAACAGGCAAGATCTTTTCGGCTGCTTGTGTTGCCACCAAGACGCCTTCTTGCCAAGTCAAGCGGTCAGAAAAACATTGGCAGAGTTTCAATATCGGCCTCCTTCTCGAATGTCAATGAGATAATGACTGGACATATACCGAGGGGACAACATTGTGGGGATTATGGGGAACAGCCATGAAAAGAACTTTTACGACAAGGTTCCTACCCCGAAGCCCATCTTGGTTACAGCACCGGCGTCACCCTGGGAGTACGAGCCGTCGTCGGCGGAGACTGATCTGACTACTTGGCGTTCGCCGTGGTGTGGCACTCTCAGGGAAACAAAGCAAGGCATCCGATGAGCTCCTTGGACCCTCCTGGATCACGGGGGACGCCCATGCTCATCCTGGCAACCTCGACATTAGGCAAGACCACTTCCGTGCCGCTACGTTTGCAACAGCCTGGAACCTTGATGCTGTATGTTTTTCTGTCAAAACTGCCCAAACTGCAAGCAGATGGTCCTGAATGGCTTTTGACTGCCTGGACAAACTGGGAGAACTGCACGGCTTTTCTGCACCTCAATCCCCGACATGCCCCATTCCACGCTCCTGATCCCCATGGCTGGCAGGATAAGCCTATCGCCAACGACATTCCGAATGACACGACACCAGATGTCACACACATTACACGACGCCATGGCCCGGCCCCAATGGTATCGAGAGGGAGGGCATCTTCATCTCAAGACTTTCTTCTCTTTACACAACAGGCTCTGAGATTAGAGTCTCCAAACAATGTCGTTTCTTACATCACTTTGGGGCACTCCTCAATCAGCAAAAATCATATCATGTTGAGCGAATATAGTCCTTTGTCCCTGTAGCACAGCCTCGAAAAGTATCAAACAAGATTCCAACCAAGTCTGTCAACACACAACCACACCACCCCGGTATCCAATCTTTGTTTTCAACCTGTCCATCAACCTCCCTTCCTTACATGCACCGCCCCCCTCCCCCAAACAAGCACCCTAAACCCCTATCCATCAACTCCCTCAACCGTGCCTAAAGCTCATCCGGAAAGTGGCAAGTACGAATACTCGAACTGGAAAGGGCACTTGACCGCGGTGCAGAAGCACCCGCTCCCCTTGGGAATCGCCTGGCACCGTATAGCCGGCACGCCAATGTCGCAGCAGCAGCACTGCTCCTGCGTCGCCGGGTCGTGCGGGCACGCGATGGCCGGGACGTTGCAGGTGCCCTTGGGCACGGTGCAGATGTAGTTGGGCCCCGGGTTCTGGAGGTCGCACGAGCAGCAGTCGGCCTTGGGCTCGTCGCGGGCCGCGAGGGCGTCGGGGAACGTCGCCGGGGACGCGTGGACGGCGGAGAGGGCGCCGACGAGGGCGAGGAGGAGGGTTTGACGGCTGAATTGCATTGCGGCTTGGTGACGAGACCTGTGGATAGGCGGGGGAGAAGTAGAGAAATGAAGCGAGGCGAGAGAAACTTGCCTTCTGTGTTGGTTGTAGTGTTTGATGTGCGGTTGAGTATTTACAGTTGACTGCTGTTTGACTTGAAATTCTTGTGTTTACAAAGGTAGCCCCTTTCCATGTCTTATATAGTCCATCTCAGCAGTGGAGTCGTACTACCTTGCTCCCATGTCTTTCAACAAGCAACCCTACCGGCAAGTATGACAACATCGCAATCGGTTTTTCCAACCAAGCCAAGGATGCTAGCCACTGGCCGAGCGGACCAACTAATCACCTCCTTTCTGAGGCAGGCCCGTCGTCTAAGAGGAATCCTTCCGAAGAGAGACACGAAGCTTACTCAGACAAGAGGCCGGGAATCGCCAATCGCGCGACGGCGATGCTGCGTGCCTCGTTGTGTGTGCAAGAATGTGTCCGTAAGAGGGGAAAAAGACGAACAGACGAGGCGTTGTCGCTGATCTCGCCCCGCGTGCGACTGAAGAGGAGGTCATCCCCTCTTCCCCGGATCAGCAGAGGAGGATCATCAGGTGCTTCCCTACTTGCTTGGCTCGTATCCCTCCGCTCCGCCGTCCGAGACATCGAGGAGGTCATCCAATGCGGCGTAGTTACCAACGGCAGAACCTCTCTCCTTCAGATGCATGAATTGGTCTACAGAGAAAACCAACCGATCCGCCAGAAACTTGAAGCTCATACATAATCCGCTGCGTTGCCTTTTGCGTATATCCCCCCTTCCTCCGCACGACCATTCCATTTCGTTCCCATCAGAGGAAGGGCCAAACGCATGGTTGACTGACATGTCTCACTGGATCCGTATCCCATCGTTGGATGGGGGGCATGTGCGGAGAAACCGCTTGGAGCAAAGAGGTAATACTTCGTAACACCGTACACCGTACACCGTACACCACTCGCCAAGAGTGAGAAGGAAGGCGTCTTTATTTGGGGCCGGCCTCCTCTGCGCCTTGTCCAAGAGACTAGGCAAAAACGCCAGCTACGTCAGCTGAGTGTCTCGGACGGACAATCCAGCCCGCCCTTCCGGGTCCCTGCCAACACCCGATTCTGTTTACGTACATATCTTATTGTCTCTCTCTCTCTCGCGCGCCCGGCAACAGCAGCAGTGGCATCAAGACGTCCAGCCAAGAGACGCTGGCTGAATCTAGCTCTCGCCCGGCTAGACAGGACCAGCATTCCATAGTCTCGGAAGGCGATGGAGAAGAACGTCACGTCCGAGCCGACCACTTGCGGTATTACAGGCACGCAGTCTGGCTGGGCAATTTTGGTAGCGTCTCTTTGCTATAACGGTGGGCGGAACATTGGACATCTGGGGCGGGACCTTAACGAGTACGGTTATGCTATCTAACGAGATGAATGACCCGATGTTCCAAGTGCTGGGGCGGTGGGAGACTGCTAAGGGTGAGACGGTACAGTTACGATGCTATGCTATCTCCGGGAAGACGGAGGCAGCGTAGGGTGGGTGACAGTAGCAAAGAGAGGGTACTGACGGTACCAGCGGCCTC
>NW_007361015.1:0-22946 GCF_000149035.1 Colletotrichum graminicola M1.001 | reverse complement strand
GTGGGGGAGGATGCAGGAGAGCAAGAGAAAGATATAACTCACGCATGTTCTCCTAGCAATGCGTTTTATATAGTAGTATTGTTCGGAGCGTAACGGAGGTTTCTTGGTCTGTTTAGGTCGATGGTATTCGATTTTATAATGTTTATTATAATGACGATTTTTTCTGGTATAGCCTTCACTCGCGATTATACCTCTCTTCTAATTGCATTGCTTTTACGATGTAATAATATTATTAATAACAATTGTAGTTATTCTTATTTTCTTGCTTATAATAATAAGTTTATTGTGTTGTTCGTTTCGGGGGTTTTTTTGTTTTTTTTTTAAATTTATTTTAATTATTAAGATTAATATAAAAATAGTAATAATTATAATAATAATAATAATAATACTCCCCCCCCCCCCCCCCCCTTTCCCTTCCCCCTTTCCCTTTTTCTAACGACAGGAAAAGCCGGGCTTTCCGGCCTGCGGCGTTTCTGGGCAGACGTTAAGATGACGCCCGTCGCCCCTCCCTCCGGATCCGGCGACTTTTTGTTTTTTTCATTTTCTCTCCCGTTTTGGCGAGGACAAGTGTGTGTGGTTTCCGCCCGCCAAAGCACCCGGGGGGGTTGTTGTTACACGGAGGGAGCCACCCTCGGCACGGACGCCTCCAGCTGCGCCGCGTTCCCTGCTCCCCCGCCGTGCCAAGTAAATCAATACTAAATAGTATCTCTCTCTCGCCCAGAGACGAGTTTCTATTCTTGGGACGCCGGTCGGATACCGGACCGTTCGTCCGAGCTTGAGATCTACCTTTTTCGGTCAAGCATGGTTAAAAAGGGAGGGTATAAGTGAGGCTCGTAACGTTCATCAACTTCTAATCAGTCCGAGCGTCGAAACCGGCGCCGAGAAGGCCTGCGAGATTCGCTCTCGCGTGGCGGGGAGGGACAAGACGACGAGACATTTGGCTCACGGGGGGCAGCGGGCGAAGGCGCGACGACGACGGCCGGGCAAGAAAAGGCCTGACTAGCTTGTCGAGCCTAGCATAAGAAAACAAAAACGAAACAGTCACGGCTCATCTTGCCGGGGGGTGTGGCGTGTGTATACGATTCACTTTGCCAAGAGAGGCGCGCCAAGATGGAGGGGAAAAGAGGCAGTGGTCAGAGGGCGCAATAAACATTCATTTTCGTTCCTTGAGTTCGGGCCAAGGAGAACTTGCTACATAGGTGGCGAAGCAACATGATTTTTGTGTTTTGTTTTTTTTTTTGTCATGATCTCATTTCCCATTCCCATGATTTCCGTTTGCTGATCCGCGCAAAAACCGTGTGCTGAAGTGAAAAACAAGAAATGCGTTTCCTCGCACGAAGAAGTATTCGTGCTTCGAGACTCGCAAAACCCTCCCCGAATGTTAAAATCATCCTCTTCCGTCGACATGAAATGTGAATAAAATCAAAATGGTTTGTGAGGAATCGAAAGGGAGGGGTGTACCTCGTCCTCTCCCCCCGGTAATCCTTTCCATCTGCGTTTGTGTTGGACTGCGCGGTCAATCCGACCTCCCCTTTTATCTTCCTCCGACCAGGGTATGTAACGTAACAAAGAGGCTTCGACAGGCTTGGGAGGTATCTTCGCCAGAAGCGGTGTTGTAAAATAAACAAGGCAGTAGAATCAAATACGAACCAGGTTTTTGGAACCGGTCACCACACAACTATTTCCCTCGTTTCGTGCGGAGAAAACTTTTTGTGGAAAAACAAACACGCTTGTAGAACAACTATTGGTACACGTGCCCAAGGGTGAGGGGGCCTCTTCTTCCCTCAAGGTAGGAAGCTTCTTCAGTTGGGCATGCGCAGGATGGGGTAGAGCGGCGCTGCCGGGGCGGGCTTCGCGTCAACCTCCATAGGCTCGGGAGACTTGAGGCGGCTGGCCTTGGGAGACGACTTGGACTCTTGATCGGCGGGCTCCTCAGAGTACTCTCTTCGGTCGATGCGGTCGCGGATGTACTCGCGGAGGGCCTCGATGGTGCGCATGTTCTCGAGCCACTGGTCGTACTTCTCCTCGCGCTCGCGGGCACCCTCGCTCATGTCGGAATCGGAAGCGGGAGAGCCAACGGATGAGGCCACGGACTCGGCCTTGGGAGTGGTGGCGGCGGAGGAGTCCTCCAGGAAGATGGGAGACCTGGGCGACGAGGGAGCGGCGCGCTGGAGCATGCCTCCGGAGTAGCGTCTGCGCTCGTTGCTGTCGAAGCTGGGGCCGAGAGTGGACGCAGTCGACTGGCCAGGGAAGACGGAGCTGACAGCGGGGAGGTTGGGGTACATGACTGAAGAGGCGGTGGAGGAATGTCTCGATTGAGGAGACATGCCGGAAGAAGAGGGGCTGGGCGAGTGACCAGAGGTGTAGGACATGGTGCTCGAGGGAGGCGTGACGGCGGGGGTTCCGGTTGAGGAGACGGCGGTCAAGGGAGAGGCCATGTGAGCGGCGGACACGGCGTGGTAGGCGTCGTGGGAGACGGGAATGCCGGCGTGGGAGCCGCGGTGGCCGCCCGGAGGCGAGGGGCTGTGGCGGAGGTCGAACGTGTTCTGGCCGTGGATGTGGATGCCTTGGGTGGCCTGGTTAGCGTTCTCGTAGACGGTGCTCTGCATCTGCTCGAGGATCTGGTCGATCTGGACCAAGTCGTTCTTGGTGCGGGCGTTGGGCATGGGCGGCAGGTAGTACTGCTGAGTGAGAGGGCCGGGGCCGGAGGGGGGACCTTGGACGTGGTGCTGGACGTGGTGCTGGGGCGGAGCGGACATGTAATCAGAGCCAGGCATGGGTCCGGCGTGCAGGCCGAGAGCGCCGTGGAGGGGGAGTAGGGACCGGCCGACTTGCTGGTAAGAGGTGGGGTCGACCTGGCGGCGCTTGGCGTGGGCAAAGAAGTCGTCGACCATGTCGAAGGCGCGTTTCCGGTTGTCGTAGCCACCGTGGTGGTGGCCAATGTACTCAGATCGGGGAGGGTTCAGGGGTTGTTGGTTGAAGTACAGTCCATAGTTCGTAGATGGTTGGGGTGCATAGTAGCTAGCATGCCCAGCCTGGTGTGCGAAGGCGGCCGAGTTAGTTCGAATGTGGCCATTATGATCATAGTAGCTAGAAGAAGCTGGAGGCAAATTAGCCTCTAGTTGGGAGAAAATAGAGGACATTGGATGCGCAAACGTGAGCTCCTACATACCTTTGCCGGGCTGCGCCCTGTAGCCGTTCATGCCTTGGTCCTGGGGGGAACGAACGAGTACCGAATCATCGGCGTGGGTCTGAAGAAGAGTGTTAGTGTGAGTTCTCGCGCATTGTTGCGTGGGGGCGGTGGCGGTGGCGACGCGACTAACCTTGACGTGCTTCTTTAAGTCCTGGGGACGCTTGAATGACTTGCCGCAGAACTCGCACTTGTGAGGCTTGAGCGGGACGTGCACACGGATGTGAGAAGTGATGTGGTCACGCTTAACGGTGGTCGTTCTGCACGAGTTCCATTGGCAAGTCAAGTTGAGGTTGTTGGTGCTCTTGCGGCCGACATGGCGCTCACAAATGTGCTCCTGGTGAATTGGTTAGCGGGATGATGATGGTGATGAGCATGGCATAGTAAGAGTGACATACGTAGAGAGCCTCGGGTGAAACAAACTTGAGGTTGCAGGCGTTCCACTTGCAAATGAGGTTGTCCTCGGCGCTAGTGCTGTTGGACTGAGAGGTGTTGCTGGTAGTTGTTGAGGGAGCTGGGGTGCTGCTCTTGGGAGAGTTGCTCGCAGAGCTCTCATTCTCTTGCTTTGTCGACATGATGTGCGAATGTGATGTGGTGAGTGAGCTGCGGATTGCTCAATGAAGAGGGAAAAAAAACGACAGCCCGAAAGGGTGAGTCGAGCTGGGTCCCCTGTTTGTTTGGCGGACACCGAGTGAGTGCGGGAGTGAGGTGTGATGTTGTGTGTGTAAGTGAAGTGGGGCGCTCCGGTACTCAGGCAGTGAGTGGGTAGACGGATGTAGATGGACGATGATAGCAAAGGATGTAGACTGCCGAAACGTGATACTTGGAATAGGGCAGACAGAGGCTGGAAACGGCGGGGGGAAAGCGACGGTCAGCAACGCTTTTATGTTTTTTCTTGCCGACTCTTGCGAGACTGGGTTGTTCGTCGAGAATCTTTCCAGCTTGATCTGGGGGGCAAGGCCGGCGGCTTGTCTCTTTATTCATGAATCACATTTCCTTTCCGCTCTTCCTACCCTCCCATGAGTCTTGGCAAAGTCTTGGCGACCGGGAGTTTGCCGGGCTACCTGATGTTTGATTGGTCGAGGGTGGCGAGGGCTTCCGAGCTGATGTCGCGGATGGTGGGGAGGGACAAGCACGGGACAGCAGCGGGAGGAAAGCCGGCTCATTGACACTGTGAGACGAGAAGATACTAACTATCGAATCGTCAGCAGATTACGTGGCATGTGGAGTTAGGCAGGATCCCCTTGCACAGTGTTGGGCGGCTGCCAGATCTCATCAGCGCACACTGCCTTCCCAAGTACCCTGCCAGCACCGCGACATCCGGGCGCATACGATGCCAAGACTTTTGGCTGTCTTGGGGAGCCTTGGCAAATCTCCAGTTTTCACCTCATTCTCCCTTGGCCTAGGTCTTGGCATTAGTTAGCACTTGGCGCTCGTTGCTCCATTCTGATTCTGCACGCGCAACCGTTTCCTGTTGTCGCTGGTAGATACGGAGTACCATACCTCGCCATCAGCTGATAGCCGGAGCCAGCCAGGCTTTGCCTTTTTGTTTCCTCGTCTCGTCCTGAAAGGCACCCCCCACCTGGATCTCCTGATGGGTCTCGTGCTCTGCCATTTTTTGCGTCGTCGACCGCGAGGGACTGCGAGCGATTGTCGCTATTGAACGGTAGCCACGCGGTGGATGGGTTGATTGATTGATTGTTGCTGTCTTCGTAGCATGGTGCAACGCTCCGCATTTTGTCCGGCAGATGCTGCAGCCGTATCCGCATTCTGTGTGTCGTCTGAAGGGGAGGCCCGCGACCGTCTCAGATGGGGGAGAGCTGTTTCCGACTGAACGAACAAGCCAAGCCAAGTATTTTTGGGCCGAGGGTTTTGACCGGACGGGACAAGAAAGAGAAGGACCCACCCCCAAGACTGTCCCTCCCTGGAGAAACAAGCCGCCAAGCACTCACTATACGGATACCTGATGTCACAAGGCTAGAAGTAAAGCGTCCCCGTTGTAGGGATACTCCATACCCAGGTTCACACTGCGGATACGCATTCAGAGATTGGACGATTGATGGGGGCATGCGCATGCGCATGTCTGGCGACGATTGACACGACAGGCAAAGGGGGAGGGGAGTGGGACAATAAGCAAAGCACGAAAGGACAAGACTCGACAAGCCTTCCAAGACTGCCAAAGCCTGTTCACCCAAGATCCCTGACCCCCCAAGATTCCCCCAAGAAGCCAAGAGACCGAGAATAAAACACGGGGGACGGCGGCGGCGGCGGCGGCCACGGACGCTCTGATAAGTGCATATCCCATAACTCGATAAAAGGTGGACGGGGATTGGACCTCCCTGATGCAGCCGGCTCGTCATACCCCCTCTAATGTGCTTAACCGAGCACCTCCACCTCCCCTTTTTCGACTCGACCGTAGATGATGCCAAGATCTCGATAAGCCGGGGGGTGGCTCCCACCCTTTTTCGGGGCCAGATGACTCGACATGGTTGGTTGAGGGGCGATGACCAAGAGCAGAAAGAAGCTTTCCGCTCCTCTCTTCTTGGCCTCTCCGCCGCAGCCAAGACCTCCATGTCCTTGGCGCCAAGGGCTACGCGCAAGCCCGTCTGTTGAGTCTCCACCCCTTGGCCCACCCTCTCTCCTCGACCTGTTCGCAGCACAGTCGCCGCTCCCTCCCACTCACTTGGTCAGCGACAAGCCGTCCAAACCGGCTCGTCCACAAAGTGTTGCGCAACACTGCTTGTTGCGGCCCACGCCAGGGAAGCCGGTATGCCGGGCCTTGCCTTGGGGAACTAAGTGTTTTTGGTGCGAGGAGATGAGTGGATATCGCCAAGACCTAACACACAAAGAGGGGGGGTGAGGGGGCAAGCGGGGAGGAGTAATGTTGTGTGGTGCGTGGGAAGTAGACAGGCGAGCGACCGAATCGTGCGAATCAAAGATTGATCGAGATAGGTAGCAAAACAGATTGAAAATCAAAAACTAATCAAGGCAGCAGTGTAACTGTAGGCGAGGTCTCCTCCATGGTACCGCGACATTAAGCCAGGGACCCGAGGGGTACGTATCACCGCGTTCAAGGCGCCATCTGAGCGAGGCATGTACGTAACTACCGTGCGATACACCTCCAGATGTACCTACAGTATCCGTACAGAGTGGCATCTGTCCCGCCTGCCAAACTCCATGGGGTCGAGACTTAATTTTTAGCATCAGCAGGTACCCCCCTCCCTTCCTTCCATCTGCCACCTTTTCCATCTCCATTTGCTTGGTGGTCCAAGTATCCCTCCCTCCCTCCAATTTTTTTTTAAGTATTCTCGCTAAACCACGATCTTCTCGTCATCCGAGGCTTGCATCGTCCGCATCGCAGAACCCCCCCCCCCCCCCCCCCCGAACAACCTTTCTCAATTTAGCGCTCGTCTGTTACCTCACAACATGGATCCAATTCAAGGTGCCCGAGCCGTCGACACGTCCATGGTCAGGTGGGCGGGTCGGCCACCCTTGGCAGTTCGACCCACGCTGGCGGTACTTCAGCTGGTATCAGAAACCTCCTGAGAGCCTTTTGGAGTCCTGCGCGTCGTCCTCTTCCTCGAGGACCACAGCGCCAAGCTTAATCAACAAGAGGCAGGCACAAACTCCAGGAACGACTAGCCGTCTCACATGCTATCACATCATCAGTAATCCCGCGCGACGACGAACGGGCACTGTGCTTTTGCTGCTGCTGCTGCTGCTACCGACCACTCAATCCTAGGGCCTCCAGAACAGGACTCGAGACAGCACGAAACACGCCACTACGAGCTGGCTACGGGATACGGCCATCGGAGCCAGCCAAATCTGAGAACTTGCCGCTTCATCGCCCAGCCAAGACAAAGCCTGGGCGTCCTTGGCTGCAGATACCAAGCACCTTCGGCCTGTTGACGACCCTTGCGCCCGCCGCTTCGCCGTTCGAATGAGGCTGTGCAAGCAATGCCAAGACTTACGAGGATGGACGGTTTCGCCTTGGCCTCAACTCTCTCGCCTGCTCGAGCGGGGGGCAGCTGCTGCCAGTCCACCAACCACTCCAACCCTCCGCAGCTGATGCGCTATCAGAAGGCGAGCAATTTAAACGACGTCTTACGAGTCTTGGCATCGCTCCTCGCTCAACGTTTGGCTCGCCACTAACATTGCATTTGCGCGATTTGTGATTTGTGAGTTTCCTGCAACCGCCCGTCTCGACCTCTCTCACCTCATCATCCCCGTCAATCATCAGATTCAGTTCGAAGCCCTGGATCCGCATCGGTCGACATATGTTCCACGCTGTTGTTAACATCCCCCCAAAGAAATTAAACTTCAAGGAGGGATACCCGCACACCTTGCGCCGTCCTGTATGCCCATGACCCTCTCTATTGGTCACCCCCCATGAGAAGGCTGGCTCACTGGTGTGCCACGAGCCCGATGAGTCTGCCGTGCCACGGAAATCATATCAAGCTTTCCGGCTAAGTCTTGGGTGTCCAAGACCCGAGTGAAAAGACGGACTCGTGCCCCCGTTGGTAACAGCATCATTACTGTTTCTGCCATGATGCAATCTGTTAACAATCCGCCTCCTCTCTGAGTCTCGATGTCTGTCAGCATTGAAACCCGCCTCGTTTGGTCGACTTTTTCTTGGGCTTCTATCAGACCATTTTGCCCGTTACCCCGGCCGATCGCGACGACCCCGGCTGTCCGAGGAGACAAGACCCAAGACAAGACCCACCGCAAGGACCAAATGCGGAGGGTTGAACCGGGTGGCATATGTTCGGATATCAGTCCAACATTAGGAAGGACGCTGCAGGCTGTGCGTGCAGCTCGAGGCGGGGATCACCGCATGCCTGGCTCAACGGGTTCAAGCTACGATGCGATTGAGACTTGTTGCAGAGTGATCTTTGCTCCATTTTCATGGATACCCGCGCACTCTTGGCCTCTTTCTCACGAGCTCCATATTTTGGAAGACCGTCTTGGCTTTACCCCGGAGGTCTACTGCCTCTCCCAGCCTGCAGAGAGCGCGTTGGCAATCGGGCAAGGAATTGCGTTGCGCAACATGTCTTGGAAATCGCTAGGCGCCTTGGCCCCATCAGCTTGAGCGCTCTCAGTGGCCTTGGATTACATGAAGTCTCGGCACCAATTGGCTTATTGACGGAAACCAAGGCCCACAGCCGTCGTTTCAATCTTATACTTCCATCCATCCGTCGGCGGTGGTGAGTGATGCTCGGGCGCAGGGCAGCAGGGGCAAGTCAGAATACGGGCTGCCTTAGACGCTGACATCCGTTGCACAGAGAGATCACGCCATCATAGCGTAACCCCTCCAAAGCAAACCGAGAAAGTCTCGCGACTTGTGAGATACGGCCGGAGTTTCTCCCTCCAACACAGCAAGGCCTTGGCCTTTATCTTGGCATCATCTTGGCCTGGTGACCGTGGCGATAAAGACGGCCCCAAGACAGGTATGGTGACTGAAATGACTGCCGCCCTCCGGCACCCGGACCCCCGGCATGCCGGCAAACAAGAGGGGACAGCCCATCAAGCAATGGGCCGTGCTGTCAACTGGCGATTACCGGTACCTACCGAGTGAGGACAGCAACTTGTCTTCCCTTGGCACTTGCCTATCAGAGAATGATCTACGACACGAGCATCCGTCGTCTGCGTCGCCAAGCCCCCTCACCATCGTTCGATTCAGCAGAGCGATTTTGACCTCGAGTGGATGGACCATCTGCTTGTCATAAGTCGACGACGCAGCGAGCTGCTGCGGCCAATGTTCGACGATGGCTTCAGGCGCTTGTTATCCAAGGTATCATTCGCTGTGCGTAGTCGCCCCTCGTGGCCAAAAATATGTTTGCTCGGGACAACTAGGATTCAGGAAGCCCGCATTTTCCGCACAGTGAAACGATGCTGCGTTTCCCAGACTTCCGGTGGCTTCAGCGACGCCATGTCAGATCTCCACTTTGCAGAAAATAGATGTGACTCCATACCCCTTCATCAAGTATTGTTTGTCCCTATTTCCGTTTCCGTCTAATTCCGTTTCTCGTCACCATCCAACAGGTGGCCTTGGACCCTCCGTCAGGACCCAGCGACTCGCGCCCCATGAGACGCCAAGCATCCGATATTGCTTCGCTTTTGCTGCCAACGAAGTCGCCCTGCCGGGGAGGAGCCAAGAGAGACTTGACATTTGCGTCCCTCAAAATTTCCCTCAATCTGCGCACTCGACGCAAGACGCCCAACAGAGAAATTGGGTCAGCCAGGCTGCAGGCCGGGACCCTCACCGGTGGGCTGGACACTCGGGCGACACGAAACTACATAGGCCCATTTAGTGAGGCCTCCGGTTCTGAACGCTTCGACTCGTAATCAAAGTGTTTTGCTGCGCTTGTGCAAAAAAGAATGCTGTCTGGCACTGGCTTTCGCCGGTCATTGGATAGGTAGCCAAGGGCAAGTGAATCCTAGCCTGCTACTCAAATGCTTCCGCAAGCTCCAGGAGCTTGGAAGTGGCGATTGAACTATCCTCATCAGCAAAGAGCATGGCTGGTTCAGCAGTCGTGACGGACAGACCGTTGTAGAGTATTGCTCTTATCATCTTCCGATCAGCTACATTTGTCTTGGCTGGTAGTGCGGCTGGGGGTTGCTGGGTAAAGACTTACACGCAGATACAGCCACTTGGTCTGCGGCCAATTCGTCTCGTGAACGTCTACGAGGGAGGATGGTATTATATGGGGGTGCTGAAATGCAGCCTTTCCCATCACAAGAAGCCGCCGTCCTACCACAGCCAAAGGTTGTTCCTTGGGTGTCGGTGCATTGCCGAGACCTCGGCGAGATTTCTCGACGGCCGAATGCTGGCCCGCCGAGCACGTCTTGCTCGATGGAACTGAACACGGCATTCCCTGGCCTTGTCGAGTCTGAACGAAACGGTCAAAGAAGGCGGACGCTGCCGCATATTAACTCAGTTTACCAATTCGTAGAGTCACGCCCAATATTGCCTTTCTGTCCTCCTCCCACAAGTCAACACCAAGAAGTCTTCCCTGTCGCAGCTACCAAGACGCGACGCAAGTTCCACGGGCCTCGATGACATTGAGGGACGCACGGCCTGCTCACCGCCCGGCAACAGGTCTTCTGCGACAGGAAACGTTAGCGAGGACGATGGGCTGGTGAGACCACGTCCCCTTAACCTTCAATGACGCTCGAAACCCCTCCGGCAAGATGGCCCGCGTGACGTCTTCGTCGGCCGCGTCTCAGACGAAGGCGCGAGCCGTGTAATTCATACCGCGCAGTTCGGCGGTGACGGGGCTCTGAGGCCACAGATGTCGCCTACGAGGTGTAGAACCGGCTTGGAGCGGAACGTTGTTCGCCGACGAAGTTGGTGGCAGACTTTCTTGATGTGTGTTCCCTTCGTGAGAAATCCCAAGGCATCCTGGATCCCGCGTCATGGGAAAGCACACAGCAGAGCGGCGGGTGCTAGTGCACCCCCACGAAAAGAGTCGGGCAATCTGGTCCCATCAACCGAACGATTTCTACCGCCGTTGACGACATCTAGTCGCCAGATTGCTTGCCGACACAATCACCGTCGTCGTCGTCTGAAGGTTCTGTGTGGGCGAGTGAGCTTGCAACACGCCGAGTTCATATATTGGTGTAGGAGGTCCGCAGCTGGCTCGTCGCCGTGTTATTTTACTCGGACGGATTGAACCGATTTCGGTTCCCAATTTCTGGTCGAGGTGACGTGGAGGTGTTGATGCGTCTTATAAGACGTCATAGGAAGCGTATGTCTAGTCGCTCTTGTCAAATTGTACGATTGATCATGTTACGTAGGCATTATGCATCTTGTCTTTGCCAAAAACAAAAGTGCAGCAGCCTCTCCATGCTTGCGGGATTTGATATAGAGTTTCTAAAAACAGCTGCAGTCGTCTGGTGGATTCAAAAGGCTGATTAGAAAGCCCATAAGACTTCCATCTTCTATCATCCTTTGCTTCCCTTCTCTCTCTCTCTCTCTCTCTCTCTCTCTCTCTCTCTCTCTGGTTCTTCAGTCGACCCTGATACCTAGTTCATTACAATCATTCTCCAAATCCTGATCAACGTCATATTGCACATGGCACCTACCAAAGGGCCGTATCCTGTGGCAGAAAACAAGACAGATCACGTCCATGAAGCCTCCCCACGCTGATACGCTGCACCATCTTGGTGTCCTCGCATACGTACTCAGCTTTGATACCTTTCGCACGTCTTCGCATCCGGTATCCTCTGTCGCCGCGGCTCGGCCTTTACTTTTGTCCCGATGATGTCCTTCCAAGACGCTTTGCTTCTTCCGTGTTTAATACTCCAATACAGTACAAAATACCTGGCAGTGCACAGAACTTGCAGGATTACATAGATTTCACTTTATCACAGGAGGCTCATGCTGGTGTGGCGGGTCGTATTGGCTACGTCATGTGCGATGTCACCTGACCGACCTCGGCACTTAATGCACTTCTATGGGCCTTCAGTATGACCCCTATTTTCTGTGTGCCCTAGCTCGTGAGACTATAACTGTATAAACATTGACAGCTGTCACCCTTTTTGGATATCGCCATAGCGAGATTCGGAGAGTCTTCAGAGTTCTGCAGAAGTCTGCGTCTTTCTACGCCAATCGGCGCAGTTAGCTGCAGATGTGGCCGGTACCCGAATTGTCATGGACTCGAGTACTGTTTCAATTGAAGATGCAGCTTCTCCCAGGGCTCTCAAGAAGTGTATTTCAACTAACATTGGGCTCATAAGACGTAGAACAGCATCAGCATTCATCTATAGGCTGTTTGTTCCTACCAAACAACCAAGACGGCGGCATACGCAGCCGTGCTGGTTAAACCATCTTTCGCCTCATTGAGACATAACGCCATTAATATACCAAAGGCCGTGAAAAGAACTGTCGTTAAGGCAAGTAGGTGATGTATACCGCCCGCGGTTCAACACCATCATCCACATAGGGCCAACGAGGAAGACGCCTCCAGCGGCGGCGATTACGAGGCGCTCTTTGAAGCCGCGATACCAAATCTTCGCCACATTGCTTCCATATGTGCCAAATTAACTCGCTGGGTGAATTGCGACTGACTTTCCATGGTTTGAGGGGGTCAACGCTGATTTTTATCGCACTGGCAAGGACACTATCGATGTTGTGGTTGAGAACATAGTTGTCAGCTTCGTACTCTCCCGTACGAAGGAATGAGTCCCAGATTGATTTTGAGCGGCTATCTATGTATTCAAAGTCTTGCAGAGACTTTTCTGTGGTGGACAAGCAAGTCAATGGGCTCCTGACCAACGCGGGAAACCAGAGACGCGTAAGCCCAAGGTGCAAGTGTTCGAAAAGGGGAAAACGCCGCACTGTCACGAGTTGGAGCACACATCAGGGCATATGAGGATTTAGGTCTAAAAGATTTAATTCTATGTAAGTGAAAGCGAAGTAAGTGAAGTCCTATATATAGGGAACGAATGTGAAACATCACGTGATAAAGCACCTGACAGTGCTGTTGAAGGAGGTGGAAATACATGAAGCTATCGTGACACGCACACTGTACTGCTCAAGTGTATGCTCCCATCCGGGCGACTCGCTGCCGTTACGGCGCAGCTCAAATACGCGTCTCACCTGCTGGCACTGAAGCTTACGGATTCGCATCCGTTGCACCTCGGCAAAGTTGATTCGAAATCGCGTTCCATCCCCGGAAGATGGTGAGGTGGGGCCGACGTTTGCGGTGTCGCACCTCCCACATCTGTGTACCCAATTTGCCGAGGGATGGACACGGTATAGTGAGGCTCGGGGCTCACTCGTGTGATCAGGGTGTCGAGGTGATGATCAATAGCCCAGTTTCCTGGGTTGTTGCGGTCAAGCATGCAGGGAGTATGGTGTCGACCATGGCTGGTGGAACGGTCACGTTGGGCTGATCGGAGGCTTTCCAACCACCTGTTGTCGTTGCTGTTGCTGTTGTAGGGCTTGCCAGAGGACTGTGGTCGGTTCCCGTTCGAGAACCTGCGCGTACGGTAATCAAAGCCATCGGTTTCGTCGTCATAGTCTCCAGTGGAAGGCTCAGCAAAAAGAAACATGCTCGATAGGAAACGAGATGCTTACTAGCAAGACATTACTTATTACGTGCATGTTGAGGTCCAGTACGCTGCTCTATCAAGTAATCTGCCGAGGCCACGTAGAAGCGGTGGATTGGGATAAAATGATACTTATCTGCAAGACAACTGCAGCAACCCGGACCGCAGCGATAATGTCCCTCCAAATAAATGCAGGAGAGTCCGAAATCCCCGACTCCCTCGGGGACAAGCCGTTTTCCTCTGCAGCCTGAGCCTCTTTATTTCAAGGTACGAAAAAACACCATTATTAACGACAGTGAAACATCCATATCCACAGAAATCAGAACCGAGAGCCAGTGTTGTCATTGAATCATGGCTATGAACGTATGAATACAATCCTTTGGCACCCGTCACCATTCCACGGTGACCACGCGCCAAGAATCCCCATCGTCGGATCTCTTCGAGAAGTCTGAACAGCATATCCATGGCCAGCACCCATACCCTCGCCTACACCCCGTCAATGTACAAATATGCTTGTGGGGCCTCTGAGATGTTTAAAGCCACACATTGTATAGTTATCAGCGTTTCCGATTTGTGATAACAATCATATTGGGTAGTCACTGATATCCAGGTTTATGAACTTGCAATGAAATGAGCGAAGACGGTCTTTGCTTCCACTCCCTTGCTGCGAGAACAAGCAAATAGCATATGAACGAGGAAGCGGGGCTCGGACGACGTGACCACCAAAGTGTTGGAAAAGAATAACGACATGCATAGGTCTCGCCAGCAGCCTTGTGAGGAAAGCTCCAGATGGGAGGAGAGACAGTATCCAAGGCATGATACTCTTAACGCTAATGTAGCATAGCAATCGCCAGAGGTAACGTAGGAGTGCAGCTGTACGGCCAGTTCCAGCAGCGATTTCCATCATGGCAGTGCATGGTCATGCAGCGCCTTGCAGATTACCCCCACAATGTTATCCTCCTCCAGGTATGGGACTGACTCGGCGGGCTGAAACACCCACCCCTGCTTGTCAAGCTTTATTAAGCACACGAAGAAATGTGTTGTCATCGGTAGGGAGATAGGGCTACTGTTGACCACCGGTTCCAAGGAGCTTTGATGTCCCTAGGCCCGACCCGCTCTCCGGGGCCAGTCCATCTTGGCGGCCGCCGTGCAGGTTGATTCTTGGCCCACTCGATGGCTTTCCAGCCATGATTCAGTATATTACTGCTGGTGCAATGATGTCAGGTGCTTACCGGTGGAACACGATGGAGAGTTGGCCATATTCGGATATTGTTACAACGCTACACTCATCTTCAGCTAAGTGATCCTATTGTTGACTTCTTGAGTCTGATGCCAGCCCGACTCTGACAGATGAGTCGGAAGAAGCAGAGCAACTTTTGATCACGCGAATAAAAACAGACGCTGGAGCGCGGAAGAGGCGGGAATCGGCCTACACGGGCGAGATGGAAATCGGGCCACGCGGACTGAGGATGGCCAGACTTGTCCATTGTGAGTACCTCAGGACATGGCTCTTCGGTGCCGAATCGCACGTTCCGAACCATGCCCCCCTTTGCAACCCCATCGGTCCCACAATTCCGGGGGAGCACCCCAGAGTGGAAAAACGGAGCAAGGAAAGCAATATACGAGCTACATTACGGATATATCTGCAATGGAACTTGGTCAAGCGATCTGCGGCTAACATTCCTCAAAGAGCACTCTTCCCGTCAAAACCCGGCTGTGGGCAGGAATCCTGTATAGGAAGGAAGAAAGACATACAGATCAACGTACGAGTAAACGACGCAAAACCGAGCCATTCGCCCGGCATTGCCGTCCAAGTTTTCTGGGTCGAGCTGGCTCGGCCTGGTTCGATCGCATTGTCGGACAAGGCGAAGGCACCGTGTTTTGGGAATCTTACTAGTAAAGCTTGGTTTGCTATTGTCTCCACTTCCCGTCTGTTCTATAGTGGTGATCTTAGGAAGCAATGCCGGTAATAGCAACTAAGCTCTCGCGCTCTAGAAACTTATCTAAATTATCTATAAAAAGTATGTCGACTAGCTCGATCTTATCTTCCATCCTCACCATCCTCTACCCCTTCACATCTCTACTGACAGTCTGCTCACGATTACCACACCGACAACATGAAGATGCAGATCACCATTGTCCTCTCGGCCTTGTTGGCCGCTGTCGCTGCCTGTGAGCAAGCCCTACCGTGTTTCTATCATTTAGTGCATACTTGGGAATAATACTGACGCTTAATCTCTCAAATAGCCCCCGTCGTTCCCGTTCCCGCCGAACTTGGGGAGCGCGCATGCAACCCGCTTGGTCGTAAGTGTGCTTCCTATATGCTGTGGCGGTTCGGGCTCCATATTAACCCCCCACTAGAAGACTGCATTGCCGGCAACAACTGCTGCTCTGGGTTCTGCGACCTTCCTCCCGGCAGGAACACCGGCATGCCCGTATGCGTCACACAACTGACCAACCCCCGCCAATAAGCAGTCCTGTTGTTGCAGATACATATGTAGTTGGGGGTCTTGGCATTGCGGCCTTTTTTTGTTGAACCTCTGGCTGTGCACGTGTGAGAAAGCAACATGGGGGATTATGTCTTCCTGTTATTATGCTGGGATAAGCCCCGCCGCCTGAATGAAGCACAGGATTGGTTTTCCGTGCGCAGGAGATGGCATGGCCCTCTGCACTACCTACATGTAGATTACGGTGATGTATGCCCAATCAAGGGGCCCTGTGAGAGTGCTAATTACGCGCCTGCCTATCTCAAAAAACTGCGAGACCGAGGGGCGCGACGAGAGGCATGTTTGTTACTACTACATAGCAGTACGGATATGTAAAGCTGTATTAGATAAATTGTGGTTCCACCACTGTGCAAGCGTCATACGACTCGTAGTAACGTAACAGTCGCGTCTAGGGTTGGGTACCCAGTAGTGTACCTTTGCCGAGGTTCTAACATTACCGCGGTAAAGTGCCCCTTTCTTCACTACTACCTCTTTCCTATTACATGTAGTTATTCTAGAATGGTGGTAATATTGCTGTATAGGTATGCTATAGCATAACTAACGTTACGATGCCTACTGTCTAGTTCCGAGGTTAGACGTCAACCATACTTAGACGGGCAACTTAGCTAGGCGTCGCGTGCGTAGTTACCGCCGTGACAGGAGGAAGTATCAGTAATGTATACGCGTAGCGAGCGGCGCATCATGGCGAGCGGCGCACCTTATGAAAAGGGGGCTCATTAGGGTGGGCTGCACGCGAAGATGCTGTTATATAATTAGTAGGAGGCCTTAGGTATTTCCTAACAGCGTTTCTGCGTACATTCAACCCCAAAAGAAACCGTTTTTCATAAGGTGCGCCGCTCGCTATGCGTATGCGTTATAGCAAATTCAACTGCTCCGTATCTTTAGGAATATATACTGGAAACGTGTAGGGTAAACAGGGGACCTATGCGGTGCAGTGACATATATAGAAACACCAGCAACTACTAAGGCGGCACAAAATGCTTCATTTGATCAGCTCAAAAGGGGTTGCTCTGATCTCGACGAGTTGTCACCTAGATCAGAGCAAGGCCAGAGGCGACCAAAGGAGCAAATGCTCCCAAGGCTCTTGTTTTATCACGATCGAAGGTAAAACATAGAGAGGCCCTAGGTTTAATCAGGGAAAAGATAGGTAAGAAGAAAAAAGGCATGTCAAAAGTGCATTGTCCCTCTATCTGCCTCGCTAAGCTGCTGGCCTTTTTATCCTCTGATCAGCACACGCTTAGGTAATTCCCGCTGTCTATCAACATCTGGTCCATACCCGTCCCACTTGAACAATTCGGTGCGAACTCTCCCAAAGGGCCGCCTCAAAGCTACAGATCAACGCTATGCATAGAGAGGTACTCGAACCAAGAGTATGCTCGGTAGAGTAGCGGCAGGCTGAGCACGTTCGTTGAGATGGAGTTACACCCAAACGGCACCTTCTAATCATCATCTTGTCCTGGGTGTCAAGTACACCTTCACGGGTCCCTTCTCCCATAGTAGGTAAACCTCGCTTTCATGGTACCACTTGTGGATGTCTTCCGTGGGTCGGATCTCAAAGTTCCAGATCAGTCTGGCCAAGACCAGGCGTACCTCTGAGTTGGCGAGACTAACAACCCAGGGAAGGCTCTGTTAGCAAATGTTGCGATGACTCGAGCAGGATATACTGCAGCAGAGCAGCACTCACTTCTTTCCAATGCAGTTTCGCGCGCCGATCGAGAAAGGTTGAAATGCTTTCCTAGCATCGTTCACGAACCTGGGGTCGTCCAGCCATCGTTCCGGGATGAACTCCTCAACTCTGGCCCAATGGTCGGGGTTGTGGTACATGGCCCATTGCCAAATGTCGATAGTTGTCTAAAATGCAAGCGCGAAGTCAGTTTCAACCTCATCTAACTGGGTACAGCAGGAACACTCATACACCCTCGGGGATAAACTCGCCCAGAACATCGATGCCCCCTTCTTTAACCATACGCGGCTGGCCCCCAGGAGCCGGAGGATACAACCGCATACTCTCGTTTAACACAGCCGACATGTACGTGAGCTTTTGGACGCTGAGCATGTTAATCTGATTCTCGCTTGCGAATGCTGACAGGACCTCATTGGTGAGCTTCTCCAGACAATCAGGATTCGTTGCCAAGAAAAAGGTCGTTGCGGAAAGCGCCGTAGCCGTCGTCTCAGAGCCAGCACCAATCAATATAAACGAGTTTGAGACAAGCTCGTCAAAGGTCATCGACTGTCATTGATCAGCAAAAGACACTTCGTGGCCAGGTATGCTCCGATTCAAACTCACAGAGCCTGCTGTTTCGGACTTTCTAATCATGGCATCCATGAAATCCGGACGACGCGTCCCGAGATCCAACCTCTTCCGCACTTTTTCTCTTGTCAGCGTCATGTTCTCGGCTAACTTCGTAACCAGATTTCGGGGAATAGTCAGGTTAAGCAATGGGCCAATCCATGGCAGCCGCTTGCTGGCAGTTAAGAAGGATAGGTTCTTGACACTCTGGAAGATAAGAGCGACCCAAGGGTGATACGTCCCGCCATCCAGACACCCAAAAGGCTCGCCAAACGACAAGTCACCAATGATATCGAAGGTCGCATAGTTAAACCACTTCACTACATCGATGGGACCTGGGCCGCCCTTTGCTGCCTCATGGAGTTTCTCAAAGAGCTTGTCGACATATTCCTTGATGATGGGCTCCTGATCCAACATTGACTGCGCGGAGAATCCGTGGGAAAGCACACGGCGGAAGCGTTGGTGATCTTCACGGTTGGCACCGAGGATGTTGTTTCGGAATGCCATGTTATGCGACGGGTCTTTCTGGTTCTCGCCCTTCTTGTTGTGGCCTTTCACAATTTCATGGGCTTCAGGGTGGTTGATGGATATGTGTGTAGGGCCGACTCGGACCAAGGGGCCATATTGTTGATGAAGCTTCAAGATCGTGCGATGGGCTTGCCCAGACGTGTAGAGGCGGAAGTAAGGGAGGTAGGAGATTGCCCAGAGCTTAGGACCCGGGATTTTACGTAGAGGGCTGAAGAAGAGTTGGTAGATGGCGTAGCCGAGGAGGTAGGCTAGAAGCTGGGAAGTGTTAGAAATGGCCCACTAAGTTGACTGTGGCGATGACCTTACTCCCACAAGTGCGACGGCTGGCGCCATTATTGCTAGGGACATGCCCTTGGCTTCGTTATCCAAGTATAGTAGCATCATGACGTTGAACAATCCCAAAGATGTCGTTAGGCTTTGGTGATGCCGCAAAACGACGAAGGCTTGGATGGTCGACAGCAGTTACTGGATGGACTCTCTCTATTAAATACCCACCGATGACATCTGAAAGGGGTGTTCATCGGCGGTACGGGATCTAATACGCTCCGAACAGTAGAGTCTACCCGGCGATCTCCCATGCGGGTAACGGCAATAGTCAGTGCACCGTGGCCGACGATACGACTATGGTTGCATCAGAAACAACAGGAGGTGGGGCTGGGGCCCTGTTAGCCCTGGCGATCAATACATGGGATAACACTGATGCCGCTACGGGTTGCCGGTAAAATGCCAGTGTGCTTTTGGTAGTCTGCCCACTGAGTGATTTAAGCCTATTTTGGAAGGTACTGCCACCACTGCCACAGATAAAATAATCATATTCTATCACCCTAACTCTAGGTAACCCAGACCCTAACCACTAACCTTATGTATCTCGTATAGCTACGTAGGCTTTTAAAGATATGTAGGGTCAGTGGTTAGGGTCTTGGTTAGGGTCTACGTAGTAGGTTACCTAGAGTTAGGGTAATAGAATATAGTATGTGTAGCTTTTATGTGGTAATCCTTCTAGATTGGGTTAGACACTGGCCGCCGACCAAAATTGCACTGGTATTTTACTGGCAACCCCGCTACGGATACTCTCACCCCAGACCAGCTTCTCTGTGCGAGATTTGGTTAACTGTTGAACATACCGTTAAAGTGGGCACATATGGCGGCAACTGGGCACGGTTCTTTTGGGTCATTCGGTTGAAATGGACAGACAGTGACGTTTAGAGACAATTACTGTTGGTATCACAGGGGGGTTCATACGTATGGATTGGGCAGTACTTACATCGTATTGTTGCTAGTTATTGAAGACTAGGAGAAGCTGTCGCCGTTGCCAGCGCCGTTTGGTAGGTATATGGGTATCCCCCCAACCGCGATAAGGCCCCATCTCCACAGCGGGCACCAATCATAACCCCACAAAGGTCAAGAAATGTACAGTACTTCTATCTACGCCTATTTTTGCCTATACCAGAGGTACTAACGATTTCCCTCTCTTTGAAGAGCCACGCTATAAGTTAGGTAATCATGGATTCTTGTTAAATAATAGGGATTGTAATGGTTGATTGATTGTGTTGTTGTATGTGTAACTATGGTGAAATCCCTTGGGAATAGGGAAATCCCCCTATTTCTTGGTTGGGAAATCCCGGGCCAATCCTGGCGATAATATTGGTGAAATCACCATTGAAGTGGGGCGATTTCACCGCCCATTCCCCGGCGATTCGCCGTGGGGCAACCGTGCATTCGACGGTGAATTCACGTGTACTTTCGCCACATTTGACAATTCTTATCACGCGAGTGTAGTGCAGAGAAATAAGTGGAGATAGGCCCTTATCGCCAGGGTTAGGAAAAATACTTTAAGTATTAAGTCCAGGGTTAGGAATAAGTATACTTAAGTAAGTATTTCAAGGTTAAATACTTACTTAAGTATACTTACTAAGGTTAAATACTTACTTAAGTATACTTATTAAGGTTAAATACTTACTTAAGTATACTTAAGTATACTTAAGTATACTTAATAAGTAAATAAAAATAAATAAAGATAATAAGAAATTAAAAAGAATTATATAATAATTCTATATATAGTAATTTTTAACTAAATATAAAAAAAACCTAACTTTAAATAAAAACTTTATAATTTATTTTATTAACTAATTAATTATATATTATAACTAATATAATTAAAATAAGTAATATAGAAAATATATAAATAGTTATATATAAAGTAAGTATATATAATATAATTTATTTATATTATATAATACTTATTTAAGTAAGTAATATAAATAGTATTTTTAAATATATATTATATATAAAGAGTTAATAAAAAAATATAAATTTAATATAAGTGTTAAGGCCTTTTAGGTATAGCTAAATTATATATATATATATACTAGCTTATATAGTATATATAAAAATATATAGAAATATATTTTAAGCTATAGTTACTATTCTAGATTTAATAATATTTTTATTTCCTATTTAGGTAGACGCCCTATTTTTTAATCTTAGTTTTTAAAACTCTATTTTTAGTATATATACTAATATATATTATATTTTATCTAGAGAAAAATATAATATAAATATAAGTTATATTTACTTAAATATTTTAATATATAGTTACTAAAAATAAAAACTATACTAGTAAACCCTTATAATAATTCTTAAATCTATACTATATATTAATTATATAATTTATTATCTTAAGTTAAGCCTTATAAGTATTATATTTTTAAAAAAGTATAATTCTTTATATAAAATATAGTTTTAACTCTCTAATTATATATTTTAAATAAAGTAAGTATATATATAAATATATATAAAGTAAGTATATATATATTTAGTTTATATAATATATCTTTAGGGTACTTTTTTCTAAAAAAGTAACTTTATTAATATTTAACTTATATAATATATTTCTAAGGTACTTTTTTAATATATTAGTTATATAATATATCCTTAGGGTACTTTTTTCTAGAAAAGTAACTTTCTTAATATCTAAGTTATATAATATATCCTTAAGGTACTTTTTTCTATAAAAGTAACTTTATTAATATCTAAGTTATATAATATATCTCTAAGGTACTTTTTTTAGAAAAGTAACTTAAGTAATATTTAACTTATTAAAATACTTAAAAAAGAAAATAAGTAATTAATTAATTAATATCTAACTAAGTATATAATAACTAATAACTTTATAACTAATAACTTAATAATAAACTATTTTAAAACTAATAACTTAATAACTAATAACTTAACTACTTTATAAATAACTACTAAATAACTACTAAATAACTAAAATATATAAATACTTAAAGTAAGTTTATATATTATATCTTACTTCTTTATAGTATTTATAGTATTTATAATATCTATATTACTATTATCTAAACTATAAAGATCTTCTAATTTATTTAAATTAGAAACTTTTTAGTTTTTTAATAATATAATAGCTTTAATAATAGAAGGACTTAATCTATTTCTATTTTTAGTAATAATATTACTAGAAATAGAAAATATTCTTTTTATAGCAGCTAAAGTAGCTAGAATAGCTAGATATCTTCTAGCTATTATAAATAAAATAGGAAATTTAGAAGTATTATTTTTTTAGTATAGTAAAGTATTAACCTATTATTATTAGTAACTATTAATATAAATATAAAAATATATATAAGAATAATATATAAAAGTATTTATATTATATATATATATATAAAATAATATATATATATAATATAGGTTTAATATAAATATATACTTACTAATTTAGGTAAAGGAGGTTCTTTTAGATATATTAAGTATTCTAACTTTATATTAGACTCTAGAGCATATAAGTTATCTTTAGAGTTAGAATCCTTAGTAAAATAAATATTAGAAGTTTTTTTTACTATATTAAAATCTTCTATTTCTATTTTAACCTTATAAAATAGTATTAATATATATATAACTAAATAAATAAGTAAACTATATTACTTATATATTATATTCTTCTTCTAAAAAAGTAATAATATCTTCTTTTATAGTAAGATAAAAGTTTAATATATTATTAGACTTAAAGTAATAATATTTAAATCTAGGATCTAATATAAGACCTAATATATAAGCTTTATACTCTTATAAGTCTACTATAAATAGCTTTCTAGGAAAGTATTTTTTTAACTTTTCTAGACCTTTCGGGCTCGTAGTGATAGAAATAGGGTAATAAATATCCTCCAAGTTGTACTAAGCTAGCAAACACCTACATATACGGGATGAATGAGTCCTCAGTGCTGATAGTCAAAGTAAAGTAGTCTCGGTCGAAACGGCCAAGTCGCAACGGGTCTAAGGAGGGGAAAAAGACGGGTTCGCATCCTCCAGCATCGGCGCGAGGAAGATATAATCGCTCCTCGTAAGACTAAGCGGG
>NW_007361014.1:881617-1051473 GCF_000149035.1 Colletotrichum graminicola M1.001 | reverse complement strand
GTCTTTATATATACTAATAATACCTACTATTAAGCCCGACCTAGCGAAGGGACGTGGCTATTATCTTATACTAACAGCTTGTCTTATCTGTTTTTTTACTTATTAGCTACCTATGTCTTACTTTACTAGTAGGGTAGTGTAGCCTTATTAAATAGTAGGGATTATAATAGTTACTTAATTAATTCTATTATATGTTCTATATCTATTATAAATTACTATAGAAATAAGAAAAACCCCTATTTCTTAGTTAGGAAATCCCTAGCTAATCCTAGTAATATATAAAGGGGTTGGCCTGGTTACCCTTTATAAGGCCATGTGTGGTGCATTTTAGGCACTTAGTGCCTGAACTGATTGATCTTTTGGCAATGCCAGAATGGTCTATTGACGGGCGTGGCACACCACCCATACCTTTACAATTGTTCAGGCACTAAGTGGGTCTTCTGGCTGTTAACAGGGGCTGGGTTCAAATCCCGCCTGTTAAGACTCTCTTTAGTGTAGGCCTTAAGGGGCTGGAGGTCATCAATCAGTGGATTGGTTGGCTAGGCATGAATGAGGGGCAGCTTACGTTAGGCTCAGAGGGACTGATGTGCGATAGGTAAGCCTAGCGCCAGCTGGGGGTCCCCTAGCTGTCGCCAGGTGCCAGGCGCCTAGGGCCTTTGGGGTTAACATGACCTTGTGCTCTAGCGCACGGTTACTGGCGCCAGTGCACGTGGGCCTAAAGCGACTCAGGACGCGTCATATTAGAAGGGGGGTAATTATAAAGGGGTTAGCCTGGTTACCCTTTATAAGGCCATGTGTGGTGCATTTCAGGCACTTAACTTAGTGCCTGAACTGATTGATCTTTTGGTAATGCTAGAATGGTCTATTGACGGGCGTGGCACACCACCTATACCTTTATATAATATTATTAGTAAAGTTACTATTAGAAGTAAGGCTAATTTACTGCCTATTCCCTAACAATTTACTATAAGGTAACTATATATTTACTAGTAAATTTATATATAATTCTACTATATTTAACACACCCCCTTAGCGCTAGTAGCGTAATTAATTACTATAGAGCCTATACTAAATATTATCTATATATAGCCTATTTATTTATTAATTATCCTTTAATATCTTATTTATTTTTTTTCTCTATTTAGTAGTAAAGCTTTACTTTATTATTAGCTAATTCTTACTATTAATTTACTTTAAGGTGTATATATTAGTTACTTATATTTAATTAAGCTATAAGTATAGTAAATTATAGCGCGCTAAGCGCTTTATTAATCTATTAGCTATTAATTTAGTAGACTTCTTATATTAATAGTAATTTAATTTACTACTACTTCTTAGTGTAGCTAGTAGTTATAAATATCTATATACTATAGCCTTATCTATAATTAAATAAGCTCCTTAGTAATAAGCCTAATAGTTTAGGTATTATTATAGCTAATATAAATAGTTAGTAGCTATTTAGTAGCTATCTGCTTATTAAGTAATAATTTAGTTCTTAGTTATGTTAATAGTTAAATACCTAGCGTAGTAATTAATCTACTAGTAAAAAGCGCCTCCTTTATAGTAGATAATAAGGCTAGTAATTTAGCCTTAGTAGTTAATATTATTACTATATCTTGTTTATTAGCTTACTAAGAGATAAGCCCTCTAAATAGCTTTAGTGTGTACGCTTATAAGCTATAATAGTCTAGTAAGTTATTAGTAAATATAGCGTCTAAAGTAACCTCTAACGTATTATCTTTACTACCTAGCGTTACTTTATATTTAAGGTAAAAATACTATATTTAATAAAGATACCTAAGTACTTAATTTACTGCCTTTTAGTATTCTAGATTTAGATTATAGTTAAAGTAGGTAAGCTAGCTAGCTATAAAGGTAACGTCTAGCTAAGTTATTACTACTATATAAAGGATTATCCCTACCTTCTTTTAATATTAGTTAACCTCTTATAATAAGGCTATATATTTACTAAGTAGTAGCTTAGCCCTTACTATAAGTAATAATTTATTATATTTATATTTATTATTTATTAGTAGTAGTTTTATTATTTTATTATAGTATACTACTTATAAGAGCTAGAGATAGTAGTTACTTTAGTTATAAATTACCTTAAGGCTAAGAAACTATTATAATAGGCCTCTACCTTTAAGGTAGTATTATTACTAAAGTGCTACTATCTTATTACTTACTTATATTTTATCTATATAGTAATAGGCTAATATATAGTTATTAATATAAAAAAAGAATATAATATAATCCTTTTTCTAATAGTAATTTTTACTAGGAACTTAGTAAAATCCCTATATAGTAAGCCCTTCTTTAAGGTGCTTTTACTATAGTAGAGGTAATTATTAAAGCTTATAAAGTGCTTTTAATAACTAGAAGATCTAGCTAGTAATTTAGTAGTCTAAAGGTATCTTTATAAATACTACCTTATTAATAGTAATATAAATAAATATATTTATTATATTATATTAAAGTAGTTCTAGGTTAAAGTAAGTAGCTATTACTATAAGTATTTTAAATAATATACTTACTAATATAGCTATATAAGTATCTTATAGATCCTTTACTTATTAGTTATTATAAATAATAAGTCTTACCTTAAATACAGTTAATTAACTATATTTATTAAGCTTATAAGTATATACCTAGTAGTAGCTAAGGACTTAATACCCTTTAGCTACTACTTATAGCACTATTACCTAAGATTTTAATATTTTATACTTATATAGATACGCTATTTTAGCGTCTTTAAATTACTTTTTATATAAGTAGCCTTTTAACTATCTATAGATTAGTAGAGGGTATAGTAACTTCTAATATATACTTATTAGCTTATAGGGTTTAGTAACGCCTTTATTATATACTAGTAATTTACTAGTAACATCTTTATAATTATTATACTTATTAGGTATTATATAGTTAATTAAGTAGCCTTAGGCGCACTTTAGCTAAAGGTAGTAATCTTTACTTATTAGTTAACTTTATAATATACTAAACTATATTATTACCTATAAGCTACCTTATATATAGTCTATAATCTTTTACTATAAAGTAAGCCTTATAAGGAAAGTAGCCTTAAATAAAGTCCTTAGTGTAATCTAACTACTTATATATATAGTAGGATAATATCTTTTTATAACGCCTTTAAGTAAGGTTACTACTAGTTAGAGATTACTTAATAAGCTAGCTATAGTTACTTAGGAATTTAACACCTTTTTACGCTTAGTAACGTCTTATAAACTAATTATATAGGGATAAGATAAGGTATAAGGGATTACTATCTTTATTATTTTAGAACTATTAGTTCTTAGTAAGTTACTAGCTTATAGGCTATTAGCTATTAATAAATTAATTAATAGGCTATTAGCTATTAATTTAGGTATTTACTTATTAATTATTTTACTATTAGTAATTATTTAGCTATTAGCTATTAGATTAATTAATTAAAAGCTATTAGTTTTTATTTTACTACCCCTTATATTAATATTTATAAAGGCTATAAAAAAGGCGCTTAGTAGTAATAGTAGTAAGGTAAGAAGAAGTATAAACTTTACCTACTTATATAGATATTCTAGTGTATTACCTAATTACTAAGCGCCTAATAGAGTAATATTAGTATACTTAATTACTTTATTTATTTCCTTATTAGCTTTTTTATATAAAAGGGATTAATTACTAGCTGCTATTAGCTAGTTAATTTATTATTAAATTACTATAAGGTTAGCTTTATAAAGCTTATCTAATAATTTATTTATTATTTTATTAAAGAGTTATTTTTTATTAAATATTATATTACATATAGTTAAGACCTTATTTTATACTAAATACTAAATATAATATAAATTACTAGATATATATCTAATAAGAAATCTAATTTATATATAGGTAGTAAGCTTTTATTAGTAGTTTTATAATAGTTATATATCTACTATTAGCGCGTACGCTTAGTATTTATAGGCTTATAAATATAAAAGATCTAGCTTTACTATTAGTAAAGGCTTAGCGTGCTTATTAAGTATAAAATATAAGTAAAATATTTAATATAGTAATTTCTACCTCTAAGCTACTAATAGCGTTTAATTATAAAGATAAGTAGCTATAGTTATAATTTTAGGCTATAGGACTTTAGGTAATTTTATATTAATATATATATATTATACCTTAAGTTTAATAATTATAGTAATTTACTTAGCGTCTTTATTTTAAGCCTAGGTATTTACTACTAACAGCTTAATAAAGATCTTATAATTAAAAAGTATATCTATAAGTTACCTAAGGCATAGGATTTCTTAGTTAGCTTTAATAACTTTTAGTATAATTAAATATTTAGTTTTTAGTATTATAAGGAAGCCCCTTATTATTAATTAAATAGTATCTTAGTAGTAGCTATATAAGTAGAAATCCTATATAAGGCTAGTTACCTAATCTAAGATTATTATTACTAAGTAGTATCCTATATAACCTTATTTAAGATTATAGAAGTCTAGCGCTAGGTAATTACCTAGTGCTATATTTATAATTAATTTATAAGGCTAATAGTAAATCTACCTCCTTATTTTACTAAGACTATATAAATTATAGTCTTATATTATTATAGCGTTAACTTAGGTTAGACGTACTCTATAAGTAGTATTTATAATCCTTTATAAAGCCTTAGTACCTAAGTAGCTAAGACACTTATACTATATTATTATATTACTATAAAGTAGTTATTACTATATTAGCGTTATATATTTATTTCTTCTTTATAAGGTTAGTAGTAAATTATTAGTAGAATATATAGTAAAAGCGCTTTTACTTTCTTAGCTATAGCTACGTTACTTAAATATTTAAGCACTTATTAGTTACTTTATTCCTTAATATAGCCTATAAGGCTATAGTCTACACGCCTTAGATAATTATTACTTAGGCTTATATCTTACTATATACCTTATTAGTGTAGCCTTATAAAAGAAATAAGTAATATAGTAAATACACTATAATATATTACGTTATATATATAAAGCTTAGTTAGTAAGCTATTACCGCCCTTTAGAATAATCTCTATAGTACTATATCCTTTAATTATAACTTAGGTAGTACTACCCTTAATATAGTTACTAATTAGGGCTACTACTAATATAATAAACTATAATATATAGTTAAATATATAGTTAGTAGTACTTAAATTAAGTAAGGCTAAATTACTTAGCTTATAGCCCTATAAAGTAGTATAAAAGGCTACCTTTATATAGTATTTACTATATAGTTAATATAACTTAGCCTTAATTCTTTATACTTATTTAGTAAAGTTAGGATTACTTACTATATACTTATTAATTTATTACTAATATAATATATTTACTTACTAATTATTAAGCCTTTATAACTTATTTATAAAGTAATAAAGTTATAATAAATAAGGATTAAAGTATATAAAGCACTTTACTTTTTTACTTACACTTTATTAATAGTAATATCTCTTATTAGTTAATTTATTTTTCTTTACTACGTCTTTACTACGCGTTAGGTTATTATTACTATTACTTTTAGTTAGGCTAAATATACTATAGCCTATTTAGCTATAGTATAGTAAGTTATTAGTAAGGGCTTTAACCCTCTCTAGCGCTATCTTATAAAAAGACTACTAGTTAAGATTATTTTAGTTACTTATTATTTTACTAGTTACTATATATAAATCTAGCTAAAAGCTAAGTAAACTACTTTATAAAGTAGTAATAAGGTTATTAAACTAAATTAATAGCTATTAGTAGTTAGGTAAATTAACTTATACTAATTTACTATAAGCTACGTTTTATTTATTAAGCTATATAGTAAGATCTTTTTTAGTAATTAAGGCCTTTTACTAGGCTTTTACTAACACTTTACTATATTTATTATAGGCGTACTTTATATACTCTTCTTTAGTTATTCTTACTACTACACTAAGCTTATTAAGCTATTTAGTTAGTAATTTATTAGATTTATAATATCTTTCTTAAAGATTTATAAATATAGTAGATTTAACTATATTAGCTATATCTTTAACGTCCTTTTACTAAGTAGTATACTTATATACTTCCTTATAATAGTAGCTTATCTAGCTATTTAAGTATATAAGATTATATAAGTTAAGATTATTTAGTGTTATTATATATTTAGTTTTATATATAAGCCTATTAGGTATAGCTATAATAGCCTTACTTCTTACTATATATAGCTATATAGTTACTTACTAAGATATCTTAGTAATTACTATAGCTATAGTAACCTTTTAGTAAGTAGTAAGCTTATCTTTAGTTAAGGCGTATAGATATTACGTTATAAGCAGCTTTATTAGTTTCTTTAGATATATCTTAAGGATTAATTAGTCTGCTGCTATAACCTCTAGGTTAATATACTCCTAAAGATTATAACGCTTTACTTTTACTTAGATAGCGTTAGGCTATATAAACTAATTACTATATAATTATAAAATAGTTACTTTATTATTATAGTTCTTATTAATTATTATAATAGTATTTAATTAGTAAATAGGTATATTAGTTATTATAAATATATATATTAGACTATTAATTATTAAATAGTAGGGATTATAATAGTTACTTAATTAATTCTATTATATATTCTATATTTATTATAAATTACTATAGAAATAAGAAAAACCCCTATTTCTTAGTTAGGAAATCCCTAGCTAATCCTAGTAATATTATTAGTAAAGTTACTATTAGAAGTGGGGCTAATTCACTGCCTATTCCCCGATAATTTGCTGTGGGGCAACCGTGCATTTGCTGGTGAATTCACGTGTAATTCCGCCACATTTAACAAGCCTATTACTTTTTAGATTATAAAATAAGTCTAAGCTAGTAATACTATAGTTATAGGCTAATGCTCTATATTATTATTTATATATAGCTTAAATATTATATATATACTTATACTTGTATTTAATACTACTATTGTGCTACCTTTTGCTAATAAATATGTTCTCTTATATAGTAATCTCTCTCTAATGACTCCTCCCCCCTTTACACCGCCGTAAAATCCACCCGGTCCCTGCGTTGTGACACATTCAATGCAGTGGAAGTGGCAGCAGCGGCCTAGTTTAGGTTGACCGGGTCAAAACGTCTCTCAAGGCAACCTCTAGGCTATCCGAGCTGGGTCACCCCTACCCATCTGCCATCCCACGCAGAGGTGCGCACAGGATGCCCTCACCTCATAGTATAGCCTCGGCCGCTTTCTCGAACGCAGGCACGCCGCAGTCCCAGTCGTACTACCACCATCTCAATAATCCCGACCAGGACCAGGATCAGGACCACCGATATTTGCCCCAGCAGGCCCAGCAGACCCATCGTCCGCATCCCTTGTGGACGCAGCAACAGCAGTCATACCAGAAACAGCACAGACTGTCTCGATCGTTCCCCTCGTCAACCAACCAATTGCCTGCCCCTCGCTACCACGGCACACGCTCCGACCGACCGCAGGCTCCGGTCTCATCTTCGCTTGGTAATCGTCACGACGTAGGCACAGGCACGGGCACGGGCATAGACACGAGCATATACTTTTCGCGAAAGACACCCTCACCACTTCCTCGAACTTCCTCGCTTGTCCCGCCCTTACAGCCGTCCGCGCAATTCCCGCCAACAGGGTTCGATGCCGTAACACACGAGAGCACCATCCCACACCACAGTATCGATTCCCAAGCTCCGTCATACGTTATACCCTCCACTGCACATTCACGCTCTAGTGGCATTGCTTTGTCGGCCGAGGGAGACAGAAACCTGAATCGCTGGTCTGCTTCTACAACATCGAGTCGAGACTCTGCCCAGAACCACCACGCAACCAGTTCTCACGCGCGCCGTTTAAGTGTTGATCCTTCTGCACTACTTGCACCTAGCAACACCCTCGCCAAAAGCCAGCCGCTCCAAAGACTGCTGCGAGGCAGGAGACGCTCCAGTTCGAGCGAGACATCTTGGGGAGCATATAGTAGTGGCAGCCGTTTGCGCACATACTCACCTGCCGGGCCTGCGCGCGCTGATCGTCTATCCAGTGTCTTTACGCCACATCAGCTTGACTTTCCCCTAGGTACCGAACCACCGCCCAGCGGATACGCTACGAGGCCGCCACCAGGTACATCTCGAGCTTACAAGGGCCCTTCTGGAGTCGAGAAAAACCAAGTCTGGGATGCATTCTCCGGCCAGGGCCGGAGAGGATCAGCCGAAACGGGCCTACAGCAGCTACCTTACACAGGTATGTCGTCCGATCACAATGGAGAGGCCTCTCAGGTGAGAGGCCACTCTCGTAACCGGTCCCAGACGGCCGCCAAGGGGAGTACCGACACCACCGGATCTTTGCGTGAAAGGGAAAGAGGGAACAGGCCACCGTCCCAGAAAGCCATGCTTTCCCGGGCACTCCAAAAAGCGAACACGGCGGTCCAATTAGACAATGCACAGAATTTCGAAGGCGCGAGGCATGCTTATGCAGAAGCATGCGATCTTTTGCATCAAGTCTTAGCCAGGACCTCAACCGATGAAGATAGACGGAAGCTTGAGGCGATTGTGAGTGAATATACAATCTTGAGTATAGACTGTCTAGGAACATAGCGCTGACTAGGTATCAGCGCCGAACGTACACTAGCCGCATCGAAGAGTTGGACCAGATGGCTCCCATTCAGCTAGAGTCAGAAGAAAAAGCACTGCCAGCGAGACCTGAAAGCTTGGGCCTACGCTTGAACCCCAGCTTGCAGTTTGACGATGTCGACGACCTTGAGGAGCCTGCTGGCCTTGAAACTGCGGCTCTTAACAGGATTTTGAGGGATGGAAGTCGAAGTTCACCAAATTACGGAGGCCCGGGGTTGCCCATTTCGCGGATGCAAACCCTCGGAGAACTCTCGAGAAGCTCTGCAAGGGTGCCGGAGCCTTATACTCTGCAGTCCGCGTTTTCGAGATCACCACTCCGTGATCGTGCATCAGACGAACAACTCATCTTCCAAATGCCCGCTGAGGATGCTTCTCTGCCGCCGCCGCTTTCACCGCAAAGACCTCGGTCTCCCAAACTTGATGACCGAAGCAACTCAGATGGGCCTGTGAAATCTGAATTTTTACTCACCTCAAGGCGGACTAATCAGAGTCCTCGTCACATCCGAAACTCCAGCCGAGAGTCGAACTCCTGGTTAGACCCCATTGACGAATCCGGGGGTTCCACAGCCTCATCTATCCACTCCCGACCCTCTTCTGCCATTGTGAGGCGGAAACACATTCGCTCTCCGAGCGGCGCAACCGAAGCTGAGTTTGACGCAGCATTGGATGCAGCCGTCGAAGCAGCTTATGACGATGGATACGAGCCGATGGGATTTTCGGATTCAGAAGGCCATGGATTGGACGACCCTGTTGTGGCCACAGCATTGCACAAAGTCGAGGTCGCTAAAGAACGTGTCCGGCGAAACGAAAGAGGAGCCTTTGAGCAAGCGGATGGGAGAGAACAGCGCGGACAGAGTCTATCGGAGCAACATTCCGATGAAGATGTCATACATGAAGATTTTTATGACGATGGATCTTCCGATGAGGAGGAGCGTATCCTGGAGGAAATGACGCATGACTACTCAGTAGACCAGTTTGCTTTTAACCTGGCATCTCACCAGGCTGCGGCCAGGAACTCGGGCTCTAGCGACTTGGCTGAATCGGCTTGGCAAGCGACTGTGGCATCAAGAAACACAGTAGCCGCGGATGTTTCCACGTCGCCGACCGACCCCAGTGGCACAACTCATTTTCCTGGAGCCGGAAGCCCGAAAGCTCCACCTCCATTGCAGGCCTTACCAGAAGTGCCCGTTAAAAAGTCTTTCGCGGCGACAACCTCATCGCCGGGGCCTGGGCAGAGTGTGCGAAGTAGACGGATGTCAGGGCAAAATCCCAAGCAACTAAAAATTGAGACTTCCAAGCTGTCGCAATTTGGCGACCCTGGGCGGCGGTATAGTGTTGCTCAGGCACCGAGCGGGACTCGTGGGATAGAATTCGATACTCTGGACATGACCGGCCCGGCCGAGATAAACGATACGGTCAGTCGGCCATACTCGCCGCCGGAAGGCATAAGCCCCACTCAGCCAGTACCTCCCACGCCGCCGTTCGGTCATACTAGAAGTCGGGATAGCGAGGACTTCACTGGGAGCCATTCCGGCTCGCCGTCCTTTAGGCCTCCTTTAAGGAAGAATTTCTCATCTTCGAGTCTAAGAAGCATGAAGAATCGCAACATGTCATTGTCCAACCTGGATGACGCATCTGATATATCACCTGGTACTCCATTAAGCACCGGCTTCGGCATCAACAGCAGGTACCCAGCGATGCCAACGTTGCCTACGCCCTTAGCGGCAGCTTTTAGAGACAAATTTACGTCGAGCTCTGTTGGCGGCTTATATCTCTTCGATGATAGCCTCCATTCGCCGCAGAGCCCGGGATCGCCAAATCCATTTCAGGGCGATGCCCCGGTTCCACTCGAGCCCTGTCCAACAGACTATCTGTTAAGACCATTTTGGCTGATGCGGTGCTTGTACCAGACACTGGCTCACCCCCGTGGAGGTTACTTGAGCAATAAGCTGTTTGTTCCACGAGATGTATGGAAGGTGAAAGGAGTTAAGATCCGGAACGTAGAGGACAAGGTGGCAACATGTGATTATCTCACAGCGGCGCTTCTCAAGTTGGCGAGGGTCGACACATGCGATGCCGATGCCGTACTTGAGGAGATGCAGTATTTGGAGGGTATCTTGGAACAAGTTCAAGCCAATTTGACGCGAAAGCTGGGGACCGATGTTGGCGTTCAAAATTCCAGCATGCTCTTTCGAGATGCGTCAAACTCGGCTGAGATCGAAGCAGCAATCAGCGTGCCACGTTCAGGCAGTGTTTCAGGGAAGTCCTCGTCCTTCTCGTGGCGTAGATTGCGATCCAAGAATTCGGCAGCGGGCTTAAACAACTCGTTTAACGCCAAAGGGAACGGGTTAGAAAGTGGTAAAGAATCTCCAGGCCCGGAGACGCTACCCATGACGGACCACCCAACGAGTCGCCCGTCGAAGAGAGATCCGGGCAATGCGCAATTTACAGGGCCAAACGCACATTATATGGGATCTCTCGCCCGACTGTTCGATGCTGCTCAGACAATTGGTAGGACATGTCATGTTGCTTTACTTGTGTTCCCCAAGACCACAAACTAACTGTGTATCTGTAGATCAAATCGCCCGCCAGGTCGAAGATCCTGGGTTGAGGCATGCCGACAAAACACAGGTTGGCCTTGAGCTGTGCACTCGACATGCGTCAGAGTTCTTCGGTTTTTTTATTTGCCGCTTTGTGCTATCCGATCTCAGTCTGTTGTTGGACAAGTTCATCAAGAGGGGAAGTGAGTGGGTTCTTGCATGAGATAGTCGACGGGAGGATATATTGCGACTTACATCGATGGCATGGGACGAAGCATGGACACATGGTGCAAGCGTTCAACAGAGCGACAATATGAAGTGTCATATCAGGTTTCATTATCAGTACCATCCGTAGTAGGAGGTAGTCAAAAGGGGCAATCAAGAAGGCCCTACAATAGAAACGGGGCGAGAACTCTACATGCGGGGGGATGGATCTTGGTTTTCATAGTATAGCCAGGAACTCGATGCAACAAGATACCCAAATCTTATCTGCAAAATATCAACACCCAAAAAGCTGTAGTGAAGCTGACACCTTGACCAAGGCACCCAACTGATGAGGAGTTGATGTTCGAAAGTGAGGACTGCTTTACAAGCCGTTATTGAAGGCACCTCTCCCGTCGCCAAGGGTTCTGGCCAATTGAAGCGCCGTTAAGCGCTGCAATTTGGAACCGGACCCACCCACCCACCTAAGCTTGAATCATCGGTGGTTCCTGCATCTAAGGTATCCAAAGTCCTACTTACGGCAAGCTTCACACCTTGTTATTTCTGTCACTTGACCTTTCGAACAGCAAGTTTGAGCCTGCTCGATGCTGAGAAGTACACCTTGATGCGCGGCCCCCCAGCGACGAGCGTGCGCTTTACGCGGGACCGGTTGGTCAGTGTTCCACGCCAATTGCGACAGCTTCATCAGCCTAGTCTTACCTCGGCGTTATACACTGCTGTTACTTGCAGGAACATTTCTGCACGACAGCAACAGCACTGGCCGCTGCAGCAAACCACGTCAATATGGAGTTTCTGTGAACACAGACGGTTATTCCACTGCGGCTCGCCGAGTTATGCAAAGCCTGCAGCGCCTTCACGTTCCGCCCTTGAAGAACGAATTCTTGCCATCCCTATCGAACGGTATCGAAACTTTTGTATCGTAGCTCACATCGATCATGGCAAGAGTACACTGAGCGACCGTCTGCTGGAAATCACCGGCACTATATCCGCTAGCGATGCGAACAAACAGATTCTTGTGAGTGCGTTCTACCTGCATACGATCAAGGCTAAGAAGCTGACTGAAGCCTCTCTCCTCCATAGGACAAGCTAGACGTCGAACGCGAGCGAGGTATCACAGTGAAGGCACAGACCTGCACCATGATATACAATTACAATGGAGAGGATTACCTGTTGCATCTTGTCGATACCCCTGGTCATGTCGATTTCCGAGCCGAAGTAACGCGGTCGTATGCGAGTTGCGGTGGTGCATTGCTGCTGGTCGATGCCAGTCAGGGTATACAGGCCCAAACCGTCTCCAACTTCCACCTCGCGTTTGCTCAGGACCTTGCTCTTATTCCTGTTGTCAACAAGATAGACATGCCTTCTGCCGATGTGCCCCGAGTTCTGGAGCAGATGCACACATCGTTCGAGCTGGAACCCTCTGCAGCCGTTCTCGTATCAGCCAAGACTGGCAAGAATGTGGCCAATATTCTGCCCGCAGTTGTGGAGAAGGTGCCTCATCCCGTCGGTGACATTTCTAAGCCCTTGCGGGTACTGCTGGTGGACTCATGGTACGATAACTTCCGGGGTGTCATTCTTCTTGTTCGTGTGTTCGATGGACAGGTCAAGGCCGGTGATAACCTCACCTCGTTCGCAACTGGCCATAAATACACCGTTGGTGAGGTTGGCATACAATACCCAAATCCTGTTCCACAAAGTGTTCTCCGAGCTGGACAGGTTGGCTACATCTACTTTAACCCCGGTATGAAGCGCATTCAAGATGCGAAACTTGGCGACACATTCACAACCGTTGGGTCGGAGGACATGGTCAAGCGGTATCCGGGCTTCGAGGAACCCAAGCCGATGGTTTTTGTCGCAGCATTTCCTACCGATCAGGGTGACTATACACGCCTCGCAGACAGTATCAGTCAGCTGGTTCTTAACGATAGAAGTATCACCTTGCGTAAGGATTATTCCGAGGCACTGGGAGCGGGTTGGCGGCTGGGTTTCCTCGGCAGTTTGCACTGTTCTGTCTTCCAAGATCGACTGAAGCAAGAACACGGCGCCAGCATCATCATCACCGACCCGACTGTGCCAACAAAAGTCGAATGGGCCGACGGGTCAGAGACAGTATACCAAAACCCGGCTGAATTTCCTAGTCAGGATGAACACCGGATGCGTGGTGCGACCGTCTACGAGCCGTATGTTCACTGATTCTCCCATATGCCTTGTCACCGTTCTCGCCGCTAACTTTACCTAGCTTTGTAACAGCCACAATGACTCTTCCGGAGGAGTATTTAGGCCGAGTTATAGAGCTCTGCGAAAGTGTACGCGGGGAACAGAAGAGTTTGGAGTTCTTCCACGCCACACAGGTCATCTTAAAGTATGACATACCTGCGGCTCAACTGGTTGACGATCTGTTTGGTAAATTAAAGGGCGCCACGTAAGTTACCACAATAGTGAATGACTGCGGCCTTGCACTCACACTTGGGGCAGCAAGGGATATGCAACATTAGATTACGAGGATTCTGGTTGGCGAGCCAGTCAGCTCACAAAGCTGCAACTTCTCGTCAACAAACAGCCCGTTGATGCAATCTGCCGTGTCATACACATTTCTCAGGCCGAGCGCCTTGGTAGGCAATGGGTAACCAAGTTCAAAGAACACGTCGATCGGCAAATGTTTGGTAAGCCTTGTTCCTTTATACTGTGACTTGAAGTGGTGGTCTGACGTATCTTCTTTTAGAGGTCGTCATTCAGGCGGTAGCTGGAAAACGCGTCGTTGCCCGCGAAACCATTAAACCCTTCCGAAAAGATGTGCTCGCAAAGCTTCATGCTGCTGATATTACGCGCCGAAAGAAGCTGCTGGAAAAGCAGAAGGCTGGCCGTAAACGTCTGCGTGCCGTTGGGAATGTTGTCATCGACCAGTCCGCCTTTCAGAGCTTTCTTTCCAGGTAAGAGACATGCTGCCTTAGGGGTGGCTAGCTCGGAGGATTCTGTCTAATGACAACATTTCATATGAGAGCGTCTCTGTCGTCTTAAAACATGTAAAGGTTTGATATAGTCATATTTACGACCCTCGCAATAATATCATATTCTTTACAGCAACGCACTACTTGATATCTACACGATTTACACTAGCTACCGGTTTTGTCTTCAGGATATATTTCGGGAGCTGGCAATCCAGAGCCAATGACCACGGGATCAGTCCAAGACTTGCCGAGCCCACCTCTGAGGGTTGATTCTAGCTGCCTGAGCTTTGGCGGCTGGTCGATTCTTTCGTCCTTATCTAGCTCAAACATTCTATAATCTCCATTGAAGAACCAGTGTCCCGTTACACCAAGGCGCAAGAAACCGGAATGGGAAACGACAAATATAAGTTTTTCCTTGCGTTCGTGAATGCTACGAATACCTGCCCGAGCGCGCCTCAAGATGGCTTCCTTTGTAAACGCATATTCGGCTCCAGAAAGAGATGTCTTATCTGGATATACACTATCTACGGTGGAAAAGTCGACGCTGGGAAACTCGGCCTTCAGGTTGGCGATGCTGCTGCCTGTATCACATGGTTTCGCCGAATTCTCTGGTGAAGATTAGCAAAGTGTTCCCTGATCACCTTCTCCTTTTGGAAGAATGTCTCGCGGTTCAATCATTTTTGTTGTCATCTTTACCTTGCCATCGGGCATCGGCCTGTATGTGCACACCCTTTTTGATCAACCAGTCCAGCGACAAGAGAGCGGTCTGAATCGTTCGTCTCATCGGGCTAACGATGACGAGAGCGTCCGTCTCATTGCCGAAACGCTGGAGCAAATGCTCCCTCAGCTCTTGGCACTGCTCTAAGCCCAGTGAAGACAAGTCGGGATCATGAATGTTCCAGTCCTGTGCTGACATATTAGACAATGGTGGACTCAAGTAATTGACACAGAGATGACTTATGATCGACGTTGTGGAGGGCTTGAGCATGGCGGATGAGCACTATGGTCTGCGGCATTTTGGGGACTTTGTGTAATGTGGATTGGTAGGAGAGTTTTTGATTCCCTTGATGATTCCTTTGAGGGTGAGCAATGGGGACTTTGTTAATTTCCTTCGTCACCACATCTCTGGCAGGCAACCAAGCCATGAGCGTATGAGGACGTACATAGTAAATATCATAAATCGTATGATACTAGCTGGTAACACTGTATATATATTGCATGCATACTCCATACATCCATATATTCGTAGTGGATCTCCTTCAGTAATGCAATGCGCCTCAGGTACGTACTTGTTTAGTTATAGTTACAGGCAGAGACCCGACCGAAGCTGCAGAAGTGGATATGGAGCCAAGCTAGCAGGCGTGCAGCCCGAAAGCTTCTGGGTAGTACCCCGGCAAAGCCTCTTGTCGTCAAAGCATCAAAAGCTGCTGAGCCAGCGTCAGATGGCGCATCAACAACACCCGCCAACTTTGCCCTCACTCGAACCGCCTAGTCTTATCTGCGAGTTCTAGAAAGCGTCAACATGTCCGACGTCGCAGGATTATTTAGGGTGAGTCCATTTCTCCCTCCGTACTTTGCAATCGCTTGCTGACTAGTCGCAAAAGGCTGGCGGTGCTGGAAAGAGGAAAGTTGACGCAGTACGGGATCCCAGTGAGTTGCCTCCTTATCACTCCAACGCTGTTCTGGAACCGCAACAGTCAGCTAACAGAAAGAAGATGAAATATACAAGTCAGCCAAGCTGAGCGCAGCTGATGCTGTCAGTCGACATGCGAGCGCAGAAGATACAGCAGAAGATGATGATGGTGTCACTGTCGGACCGCCACTTGCACCTGGAGATAACGAGGACGACGACTACGGACCTGAAATGCCCCCCGATGACGAAGAAGGCCGATTTTTTGGCGGAGGGATCACACAGCAAGAATCTGAGATACTCGACTACGTAGACGGCCGCGGTGAGGAGTCTAATGCCCCTGACAAGATCGACGCTGGTTGGGTCCGGAAAACGGCACTCAACTTCGAAAAGCGCATCACCAAAAACGCCGAGCTACGCGCAAAGTTCGCCGATGATCCACAAAAGTTCATTGAAAGCGAAGCTGATCTCGACGCCGCTATCAAGGACCTATCCATCTTAGCAGAACACTCCGCATTATACCCCCAGTTCGTGAAGTTAGGATGCGTTGCGAGTCTGGTTGGCTTGCTGGCCCACGAAAACACAGACATAGCTATCGATGCTGTCGAAATTATCGGCGAGCTCATTGACGAGGACGTCAATGCAGCTGACGAAGACTGGGACTCTCTCGTCGATGCGCTTTTGAATGCGGACTTGGTCGGCCTACTTGTGTCGAACTTCTCCCGTCTGAACGAGGATGATGAAGCAGATCGCAATGGCGTCTATTACGCTCTTGGAGTCATAGAGAATTTGTTGTCCAAAACGACGAACGCGGAAAAGGTGGGACAGAACACGATGCTGGTTAAATGGCTTCTGGAAAGGGCACAACGCCAGGAATTCCCGGTATCTCAAAACAAGCAGTACTCTGCGGAGCTCCTGGACATCATTGCGAACGCTTCGCCGGTGACACGGCAGAAGTTAGCTGAAATGGATGCCGTCGATGTCTTGCTGCAGCTGGTGTCGGCGTATCGTAAACGCGACCCCGAGAAAGGAGGCGAAGAGGAGGAATTCATGGAGAATCTTTTCAACGCGCTCGTTTGCATTGTAGACGAGCCGGAAGGCAAAAGACAATTCCTTGAAGCCGAAGGTATCGAACTGTGCCTGATCATGCTCAAGGAAGGCAAGATGAGCAAGCAGCCAGCGATGCGTCTTCTTGTGCATAGCGTCAACGACGATATGAACGGTGAACTTTGTCGGAAGGTGGTGGACGCCGGAGGTTTGAAAGTGCTTTTCTCAACCTTCAAAAGGACGACGCAGCAACAGCGGGTGATGACGGAGAGCCTTTTCGACATATTCAGGTCGCTGTTGCGTTTTCTGCCTGCTGATTCTGCCGAGAGAATCCGTACATTGGCCAAGTTTGTTGAAAAGGACTACGAGAAGCTGGATCGGCTCTACGAGTGCAGAACAAGATACACGTCTAGGCTCGATGCGCAGGACAGGAAGATCCAGCAGGAACGAAGTCGTCTGAGTGCCGAAGAGGTCGAGGCCTTGGAGGGCGAATGGTTTCTGAGGAGAATAGATGAAGGTCTTTACAGCGTCTGGAACATCGACGTGGTTTTAGCGTGGCTTATTGCCGAGGATGCTGGCGCGAAAAAAAAGGTACAGAGACTATTGGCCGCAGACGGCAAAGGGCTGGCGGCCATCAAGGCGACACTGGAGGAGTACCAACATGACCTTGACTTAGATAGGCCAGAGCATAAAGACCTAGCGGATATGCTCGCAACGCTCATGGACTTCTTACACTAGAGAAGGCAAACTTGAAGGGATTCAGGTTAGCTAGGTGTAATTCTAGAGATGCCACTATAACCGCCACCGGATCAAAGTGAGGTGCATCGCCGCCGAAGTTCTCGGCAGGCTAGTTGGTAAAGCTATCGTCACACTGGGTTTCTTGGCTGCTTTCTTACAACCGTGTCCACCTAAACATGTTTCTGCGGCCCTTCCGCAAGACCACCGACTTCCCTTGTGTTTACTCAAGAGGTATACCATGGTTCGGGCCTCGCACTTCAAGTATGTTCGGTTGCCATATAGGGGTTGGCATTTCTTTATGCCGCACTTGGTGCAACAGGCTTGACCTCAAAAACGGCCTTCAGGAGATCAGCGACAACCTTGTCCTGGCTCTTCTTTCCAGCATCCTTGATCTCTTTGATCTTCTCCTCGGCCTCCTTGTTCGCCTCGTCCTCGGCCGCTTTATTTCCTTGGGAGTGCTACAGGAACCCGTTAGTATTTCATCCTTATCGCCACCCTTTAATAAAAAATGAGTACCGTACCTCGGACTCGAACTTCTTGAACTCTTCCTCCTTAGAGTTGCGGTATGCTTCGATTTCCTTCTTGGCTTCGTCGCGGGCTTCCTTTACTCTCTTTGTGCGAACTAAGAAATACGGCGTGAGTATGTAGCGGTATGCTATCAGATTGATTCGAGTCGGGGGACCTACACTCTCGGGCTATGGGCGCATTTGTTAGTATGGTTGGGCTTGAATCAATGTATTCCCCGAGAGCAGCATACCTTTCTGGACAATCTTGGAGGCTTCTCTCTCCGCCTGCGTCCTCCACATTAACAACAAAGCCCATGGAGATACCCGCGAAAAGTTGTACGTACGTCCAGAAGGGTCTGGATACCGGCCGAGTTCTGAGCCGACTGCAGAGCATCAAGTCAGCATCCTGCCCGCAAGAAGAATGACGTTTCGCGTTCGCATCGGGCATCCTGACCATTGTATAGGACCGTCGTGGGTAAACTGGCAAGCGTAGGAAGAAATCGACGTCAGATGGAGGAAGAGGATTAGAAATGCCAGCCGTTGGATGTCGCGAGGTGAACAAGATGGGGAATGTGTCGATAGCTTGTAGTTGTCGACAAACACAATCAATCAGTGGGAGAGACAGCTCCAGTGGGAGGATGAGGTGCGTCGGTGTCGATACGCTAAGATTACAGTGCACTGCTGTAAGGCTTTGGGCACTGTACGCGGGTACCTACACTACACCTACCACGAAGCGTCAGAGTGGAACCAGAACCGGTCGAGACCCCCACCTAGAGTGCCCAGGTCTCATCCACTACGTAACTCTCTGTACCTACCTTAGGTAGCTGACCTACAAATATACACTCTCGGCAATGTATACGGAGTGCATATGCAGCTAACCGTCCCAGAGCCACCAACAATCATCTCTACCTGGTTGATACTTGGACTTCCGTTCTTAACACCTTGTAGCCTCGGAACTCATCTGGCGGGCAGATGCTCCTTGGGAACGAGGTTCAACCCCCGATATAAGACTACTTCGACCACGGATGTCAAGGCTGCCGCCCTCGAACTGCGTAACGACTGGACCGGCGCCCGCTCTGAAGACTCAAAATAAGGACACTTCCTGTTGACTATCATGTCCCGAGCCTCGAAACTCACCCTTGCGGCAACATCGCTCTTTGCTGCCAGCACCATCGTCGTCGTGCATTTTCAGCAAAAATTCGAGAAAGAGGCATGCACTTTTTCCATGCGAAGGCTTCACCTCACCCCATTCTTCAAAATAGCTGACCAAAGACTTGCAGGCCATGCACCAAGGAGTTGTTCGCGATATTGAACAGCAGCGCATCAAACGAGAGCGCCAACTCGACTTTGACATGCAACGCGCTCTTGAAGAAGAGTACAAACGAGAGCAGACGGTCCGAGATGTGACTGCGTCCATACCACCCGACGGCGCGGGTCGTTAGCAATAGCCCTCACAGACAATCTCCTCCTGCTCCGGCAACGAGGCTGTCGTGTTCACCGGCGGCATACCAGACGTCCTATGAAATAGCATGCTGTAAGATAGGGGCTGGATGACCTGGAGGAATAAAATGCAAGACACAGACATACGCAACTTCGACCCAAGCTAAGCTGGGAGACGAAGTGGGCACAAAGACTGATATTAGCTCCAAGCCCAATTGTTGTCGCCTTGTTCGTGCACACCATGGTAGGCCACTTACATTGCAACCTGCTTGAGCTGCTGTCGCGATGACTTTTGGTACTCTAGATACCGGAGACGACCAATATGCGAAGCAGTCATGGAGTTCAACATTGTAATGTGTATGTATATTCTCACCTGTACAATAGTATTAAATAATTGAGGCATCCAGCATCCTATTATTGAATACCTATTCTATCTATCCTTTTTTTGCTCTTTGTGATGGTACATGTCATTAGTGCAAGAAACACATAGAGACGTCCATTTGCCATTCTACCGCCCGCCAGTAATATGACTCGGGTGGCTAAAACTGTTCCCCGGCCTCCAAGACGCCAAATGCAATCACCTAGAAAGCTTCTGCCGCTGCCGTTCTAGGCCGTCCCATCTCGCACGTTGCAGCGTTTCTCGCAAGAGCCCATCTTCAGTGCCCAATCCCCTCGTGCTAGAATCCCTTTTACCTGATAGAGACTCCGGACCTGTTGGTGAACATGCGCGCTGCAATGTTCATCGACTGCAGCTCCTGGAAGAGAAGTTTCGCTGCGTAAGGAATGTGAATCTGCGCAATCTTCGTCTTGTTCTTGCATGGCCTGCACTCAAATGACTGCTTCGAGAGGTTTCTATTCTCTGGTTAGCACGCTGATCTGCTGCATGGAGGGGTGTAAGGGAAGGGAACGCTTACGCGATAGGCGTCATTAAGCCGCAAATCTCGCAAACGTGCACTCGGAATGCATCCGAGACTTCAAACAGTCTCTCCTTGAGGAAGGATGCAGCACCGTGAGCAATCATACAATCACGCTCCATCTCTCCGAAACGCAGACCACCGTCACGTGCACGGCCCTCCACCGGCTGTCTGGTCATGATTTGAACGGGGCCGCGAGCACGAGCATGGATTTTGTCATCGACCATGTGACGCAACCGCTGGTAGTATGTCGGTCCAAAGAAGACTTGGGCTCGCAACTTCCGTCCAGTGTGGCCGTTGTACATAATCTCAAACCCTCGCGACTGATATCCCTGATCCCTAAGTAGCTGCGATACTGAATCCACTGTCACGTCCGTGAAGGGGGTGGCATCACCCTCCATGCCCTTTAGGGTCGAAACCTTACTAAGCAGACACTCGATCAAGTGAGCAATGGTCATACGAGACGGAATGGCGTGGGGATTAATAATGATGTCAGGCGTGATGCCCTCGGCGGTGAAGGGCATATCCTCCTGTCGATAGGTAACACCAATGGTACCCTTCTGACCGTGACGCGACGCGAACTTGTCGCCAATCTGTGGAATCTTGGTTGTCCTAACACGGACCTTGACATAACGGAGACCGTCTTGATTAGTGGTGACAATGACCTGGTCCACGATACCGTTTTCGGTGCTTCTGAGAGGAGTAGAAGCGTCACGTTTGACGTGTTGTGTTGTCCGCTGGCCAAGTTCTGCGTTGTCCGGACTGATGGGCGACGTCTTTCCGATGATAATGTCTTCTCCCGAGACACGAACACCGGGGGCCACGATACCATCGTCGTCCAGCTTGTCATATGTACCATGCTTCAGACGCAACGTGTCACTTCTGAACGGCTTCTCAAACTGCTCGACCAGGTTGATTCCTACACGCTTCTCGCAGTCCGTGTAGGATCTGAAGAACAAACTTCTGAAAAGGCCACGATCGATGCTGCTCTGATTCATAATCACGGAATCTTCCTGGTTGTAGCCCGAGTAACAGGCAATGGCGACGATGGCGTTTTGACCGGCTGGCAGTTCTCTGAACTTTAGAAACTCCATGGATCGGGTAGTAGCGAGTGGCTTTTGAGGGTAGTAAAGAATGTTGGCCATGGTGTCCATTCTGCGTGAGTAGTTGGTCAGGAAGAAGCCCATGGCTTGCTTGCCCATGGCAGACTGGTAGGTGTTACGGGGAGACTGATTCATTGTTAGCTTACACAATAGTCAGACTATTGGTTGATTACGCACCTGGTTATGATCGGGGAAGGGAATGATACTAGCGCAGATGCCTAGCAGCATACTAGGGTGAATTTCGCAATGAGTATACATGTGAGTCGTGGGGTTGATTTTGGTCTTCAAGCGACTGTTGGGACCGTCCGCGTTGTCTTCGACCACTTGGCCTTGCTTTTGAAGCCGATAGATCTCAAGGTCTTCGGGCGTCATACAAATCATGGCCGTCTCTTCTTCTTCGGCATCGAGGTACTCAATGACTCCGCTGTGAGCAAGTGACTCCCATGTGATCTTGTCGGCTGGGTTGTCCGGCGGGTTTTCTTGCTGCTCGCGCATCTCGTTGACTGTTGCCTTTTGTAGCACAAGCGAGCCCTGAGGTACTATGCCATTTGCGCTTTGCTCCACGACAAATACGGGTCTCATGACTCTGCCGGCGTCGGAGAAGATTTTGAACTCGCGGTCTCGGATGTCACGGACAAGAGATACTTCATGAGAAATGACGTTTCGACGACGGGTACCTTGAACATCGGGTACCAAGATTCTCGGGTCCTGATGAACGCCAACCCAGACACCGTTGAGAAAGACCTTGGTTGCGTTTGGATATCTCAGGGGCTCGTACTCCTCAAGGACTTCCATACCTCGTTGGATCATGTAGTCAATGATAGGCTCAGCAGGTGTGCCTACACTGACGTAGCACATGAGTGACAAGTTCTTGACGAGACCACAGGCTTGACCTTCCGGGGTTTCAGCAGGGCACACCAATCCCCAATGGGTGTTGTGTAGTTGTCGAGGTTTCGCCAGCTTGCCGTCACGGCCGATGGGCGTGTTTGTACGACGAAGATGGGACAAAGTGGATGCGAAAGTATACCGATTCAACACCTGAGACACACCGGCGGTCGAGCTCATGGCTTTCTTCTGGTCTCCCCAGTTACCTGTGGCCAAAGAATACTTCAGGCCGTTGGAAAGGGTCTGGGGCTTGACGCCGAGTGTCAGACTAAATTGCCGGTTCGACTCGACGCAGCGCTTCAGATGGCCGGACAGCTCCTGGTTCATGCGGCGAACGATGTTGCGGAAGAGTTTGGCAAGTAGAGGACCCGCGAGATCGAGACGCTTCTTGCCAAAGTGATCACGATCATCGGTGTCACGTCGGCCCAACGCGCACTGGAGCAGCTTGTGAACCATGTAGCCCAGGAAGAACGCTTTCCGCGTCTCGCTGCCTTCGCTCTGCGAGATATGTGGCAGAGTTTCTTTCTGGAGGATGTCCTTGGCTGTCCTTACACGCTTTTCTCTCGGGATATTGTGGTTGCTGCCTCGCTTGCCGATAAAGTCGAGAGCAACCTCCCTGTCTTGAATGCAGAATGCCTCCTCGATGCATGGCCGCAACATCTCAAGCATCTGGCTATCGTTCCGGTCGTAGCAAATGTGATTGAGAATGTCCTCGTCGGAGACCACGCCCAGCGCTCGGAAGACAATGGCAATCGGCAGATCGGCCTTAACATAAGGCAGGCTGCAGTGAATAGTCTGGCCATATCCGCCCTTCGCTGCGTCGCCCTTGCTATAAAGCTTCAGCATCATGCTGGAAATCAGTCGCGAGCCCTTCTCGAGAGCACTACGAATCTCCGCCGTGTAAGAATAAGGACTCGGCTGAGCCTTCTTGAATACTTGGACGATGTTGGCGGCCGATCGTTCCTGTGCAATAAGAACCTTCTCGCTTCCATTGATGATGAAGTAGCCTCCCTGGTCGTAGGGACACTCGTTCAACATGAACAAGTCGTCTTCCTGCTCGCTGCTTAAGTGGCAAATCTTGGACTTGACCATGATGGGCATCCTTCCAATGAAGATCATGTCCTTCATGTCGTCAGATTTGTTCTTGTCGGCACCATAGTCCTCGCCACTTTCCTCCTCTTCCCACTCAAGCTTGGTGGGATGTTCGCCAGTGTTGGCGAGCTCGTCCTGCTGCTCCTCGTCGAGTTCGTTCAACGGGATGGGTTTCTCTACCGCAATCGAGACCTTCTTGGTGATCTTGACGTAGAGAGGACTCGCGTAGGTGAGGTTTCGATCACGACACTCGTATGGGAGTAACGTTGTAACTTTTCCGTCAGCTTCGGTAATAGAGGGGCGGGAGACCATGACAGTGCCAAACTTGACTTCATATCGGCGCAGGGCGATAACCTTGTCACTGTCGGACATGGGGTTCGGCTGGTCTAGGGTGATTTGGGAGTACTCGTCAATGAGTTCCTGGACGGTAGAAGAGGTGAATTCGTCAAAAGAGTCAACCTGCTGGGAAACCAGGCCCTTTGACTCAAAGAACGATGAGATGACAGTCCAGCAGTCCTCAGGCGTAATGCTGGTGTCGTCTTCATCGACGTAGCCATCGTAGTCGTATTCGTCGTAAACGTCGGCCATTTTTGCAGTTGGAGACAGCGGGGCGCGTCTTTACGGTCTATTGTATAGCACGGTAGGTCTGGTAGTTGACTTTTGTTCGAAGATTGTAATATCTGCCTTCCGCGTGTCGATGATGAAGGTGCGACTAGAGACGGGGGGTTGCGATCGATTGAGGAGTTAGTGGCAAGAGGTGGAAGACCACGATGATGATTAACAATCACGACGCAGAGCCCAGGCTGTTTTGCCTCTTCAGCTCGGTCGGAGCATTCGCGAAGGGGAAATGCAATCAAGGCCAACTGTGAGTCTTCGATGCCGGTCGATGGGGTGGTGTCGATCTATAATGCGCCGGTGTCAAGCGGTGGTGATGGGCAGGAGCGATAAACAATCAGCCTCGTTGGATGGTGGTTTTTTTTTCTCGCGCTTCCCAAATCCCGTCCGAGGCAGAAGGTAATTAGGCAAGAAGGGCCGGGAGGCTTGAGTGAACTCAGAACGCAACAGGGGGGGAGGCGACGCGCTAGTCTCTGTTAGTATAGAAGTATCACTTGGGCTGGTGGGCGTCCCGCACAAGCTCCATTGTCACGTGGTGTACTGACTAATCCATTTTGACGGCGATGACCTTGAGGTAAGAACCGATACTAGAACCACCACTGTGTCGTTGCATGCTAATATCTACCTACCCACGTGCCTATCTAGGTAGTAAGGGGGAGAAAGGACAGCAACTTTGTCCTCATTTAGGAAGCATACTCCCATCTCAAGAACAGAATGCGTCCAAGATATGCCATAGCGCTAGATCGTCCTCAAGCACATATACTCGATTTCTACTCTCTTCTTCAGTCGGTCTCAATACGCCCGCTTTCGATGCATATCAGTCGGAACCAACATAGTCAAGTGATCAACCAGATTCGGCACCGGAGCAGGATGCAGTTCGCTTCCAGGTCATAGTTCTTTGTCACAGCAGCCAGCTGTACAGTCCGAATGCTCGGTTCATGGCTTTGGGCTAGCTGTTTGTAGTATGTCGAGGTTTACATCTGCACTCTGGCTACCCTCCTGGCTGGTCCTCAAATCCTGCTTTGTCGGTTTGATGGCCAAACATCGCCAGAATCTGAACAATGTTAGATGACCACCCAGATGCGCAGCGCCAATATGCACGATACGTAAAGTTTTTCCTACAAAACTGGGATTATTCAACATTGTGAGACATGCCCGGATACGCTTATCGGAACCGTACTGCCGCTTTCCCTTCCCCATCAACTGGACCCAACTGTCGTGTCCGTCTCTCTGTGGAAAGGTTGTTGAGATCCGGGTAGATATGTGAAGGTTTTGTGATACTGAGGCCATTCTACATTGCGACCGGTGCAAAAATGCCACATGTAGCTAATCCCGCTTCGCGTTAGACTTACAGAGGCAGCCAGCTCTACATACCATCCAGATACTAGGACTGCTATAAACCATCTTGTGTATGACCCCAAAAGGCATCTGTCAACCGGCCAGTCTTGGCCTACGACAAGAACGATTTCCCTTGGATCTGTAGGTAAAGAGTGGCTGTGCAAGCGGCGGCTCTACCTACACACGCACCAATCAAGCTCCCTAGGCCGTCAACGATCTGGTATCCTTTGGTTTTGCAGCTACAGTTAGTGGCGGCACTGAGGCCAGTTGGTGCTGCAGCTGCCACGCGTGAGATCAAGCAATGGGCCCTTGGTCATGCTCTTGGACTGATACTAGGACCAGCATCACATTCACGTCCAGCAAGAAAAAAGACAAGGTCATGGTAGTGCAGTCAATCAATACCATTAAGGATGTAACTTGACTTCAGTTCATGGGTGGTTGTTAAAGCAGACTCTAGATAGTAACCTATTCAGTGACCAATTTAGCATCACAATACCTAGCGGTAGCTCAGGGATGTTTGACTGATGCACGAACGAGCTTATCCGTTTCTCAGTGCTCGCTACGGTGTGTCTCGAGCCGCAGCGAGTGCTCCTCCCTGCCTGAGAAGCTCCAAGGCGGATGCTAGTGGAGGTTCGACTGGTCTATAAATGAGAACAACCCAAGCCGGTCTTTTGCTCAGGTATGGTGCACGGAGACAGTGGGGCCAAATGAACAATGAAACAGCATTGCATGAGATGCTCAGAAGGTCTGGCGTTTCTCACTGGTGGCTCGACAGCAGACCCTGATTAACCCATCTCAGAGTGCTCCTCCGGCTATTACTGCAAATACGCGGCCGACTGTAAACCTAGTAGATACACACTACTTAGGAAATCCTACTTGCGGATTGGTACAGATTGTTAGCATTGTGTCCAAGGCATCAGTCCCATGACATTGCCTTCTAAGTCTAATTCAACAACGTCTTCAACGACCAGCACGAGGACAGCTTGCGAGTATCGACGACGTCAGTTTATCAACCAAGTTCATCAACCATATCTAAATCCTCAGCATTAGCTGCATCCACGACAGTTCCTATCTCACCGGAAGGAACGGTGCCTGCTTGGGCACAACGTAGCGCCAGCTCCAAGGGCCTCAGTATGTGCCGCTGGTGCTGCCTGCGTCTCCTCGAACCCGCTCTACCGGCAACGCCAGCCCACGGGACAATCCCAAAAGAAACGCATTGCCCATACCAACAAAATTTGGTTAGATGTCATCATTTCCGTGACTCGCACGATAGAGGCATATACCGAAGGATGTGAGACACGGTCATGGAATTCTCATCTGTCTTCCAGAGTACTCTAATAAAGACAACGGTTCTCCGGCCCTAGGCAAATGGCGTTTTTTAAATGTAAACCAAGGTCTACAGAGATAATACAATGCACCTGGCTCTAATGCGTGTTGGGTTTCACGCCAACATGGACCCCTCCACGGGCATCTCCAACAATCTTGCCGTTGCATCAGTAGTGACAAATGCCGCCGACATCATCATCGACAGTCCAAGTGCCAGCCAAGCCGCTAACCTCGACTTCAGCCTCGTGGCCAGGCTGGCCGGGCTTGCCTAGGAAGAAGTCACCCTTGCCCTCGGTTTTGACGGTCCTGCTCATGAAGCGACGAGTCCACTCCTCGATAGCGGGCTCGCCGGTCTCATCTCGAGCCTGTTTCAAGAACGGGATGAGGGCGGTTCCACCTGTGCCCTTCAGGTTTTTCTTGCCTCCAGCACTGTCCTTATTCTCATGCTGCGCGGATTGGCGCTGTCGCGAGGCGGTAGCCAGGTTGAGACGCTGACGGGCCGCCTCGGGACTCCTCGACCTGCTGCGAGCACGCACCTCGCGCGACGGCAAGATGATGTAGCGAGTGACAATGGCAATATGCTTGTCGCGAAATGCACTCAGCATGGCGAGGCAAGCGTCATATGCCAGGCAGAGGTTGCGGTCGTCCTTACGGGACTCGACAAACTCGCGAATGTTGGCAACGCCGGAAACATCCTTGAGAAAGCGGGCATGGGGGCCAGGCATATACCGGCGCATTTCCATGATGAAGTTATGGCGCGGCACCGGAGCCCGAGACTCCCGTTCCGACTCGGTTGAAGGATCCCGCTTCTCTCCGGTTGGCCGGTGGTCGATACCGAGAATGATATCAAAGAACTGAATAATACTGCTTTGGGCGTTGCTACCGCCGCTATACTGACGGTAATCTTCTTTTCCAGACCCATCGTCGTAGTTGACGCCATCAGGTAGACCGGCTTCGGCCATGTTCTTACTCCCTGCGAGAAAGGGACGAATGCGGTTATAGAAGATGCTAGGGTCGCAACTCTCGTGCATGCGCTGCAGAATGTTGGTCAAGTCGGTGAGGCGCTCAGCAAAGGTGCGCAAGCAACGGGTAACGGTAACAGCATCCCCTTGGCGGGCGGCAGCCACGGCCGTCAGCATCAGGGGGATAATGGGACCGCCGCGAGCCTCAATAGCTACCGAGACGAGATAGAACCATGACTCGTCAAGAGAACCAGTGAAAGTGTTGAGAGTGGCGATGTTTTCAAGATTGTCGATATCCTCATCGATAAATAGAGGCTTGAAGTTCCAAAGGCATAAGGCGGCGTAGGTGGCAACCGGAGGCAGCTCAAGGTGGTTGGAAACTTTGAGGAGGGGTACGGTGATGGCGGGCGGCAAATGTTCGCATGGCTCGTCGCCGCCCCAGATGTAGGCGTGTGCCATGAAGCACAGCAGGGAATACGCCCTCCGCCATTCTGCGTCATGTTCCAGACCGATGGTGGAGAGGACAGGCAACCGGTCGACGACTGGGCGAAGCCGACGACTGAGGACGAGTGCCTGGAGGTTGGCAACGACGGCCTCCCACTTGTTATAGTAGGGATCTGGCAGTCGAGTCAACGGGAGAACGTCCGGTAGGAAACCATGGGTTGGAGAGATTCCATAGTCGGACAAAACGGGGATAGGAGGGAGCATAATGGATATGCGGTTGCTTGTGTACGGCAACTTTCTTTCGATTGGAGCCGAGGTTGAGGTGTAAAGCAAGATTTAGGTTGAGGGAGTTGTTTGACGGCAGTGAATCGAGGTGATTGAAGAGATGTGGTTTGCGGTGCAGTAGACAGTATTCAATAAGGTCCTGACGCAAGGAGTACCCAGGTGAAGCTGGAATACTCCTCAGCCTTGCGAAAGATCCTTGAAACTGCAAGCATTCGATGGGGAAGACTCGGATCAAGTTGTGAGGACTCTTTTGCTTTTTGGGGAGCCAGAGTTGTTGATGATGACCGTGACAGAAGAAGTGAGAGTAACGACGGCACAAAGAAAGTGAGTGGGGCTTGTATTATTAATGCGCGCAACAGTCCTTATTCGGCTATGTGGGATTCAACACTGAGTAGGTAGAAGAAAGGTTTCCAGGGGTTTCCTTGTGCGCAAATCCGCACTTGGAAAAAAGGCACGTACAAAACGGATGACTTATGACACGGCGGAGACTGAGCTGTACTTGACTAGCAAAGCTGAGTGGTCGCGCCGCGTGTTTGGAGGGGTTGGACCGCGCAATTTGAAACATACATTTCGGCGCCAGTAGGTAATTATCTAGGTAGTTGACGGTACATGTCCTGGCTTAGCGGAGTGCTTGTGCCTTTGAATTTTTTCGCGTGAGCGTTTGCAACCAAATTACCTAGCTAAGTGCCGCAGCCGTTCGTTGTACCCGGGTAGGTAGGGTTGACGATGAGAAAGTGTAACGAGTTACAGGTCCGACTCCGGCCGGACTAGCGGCTATGCAGCAGATAGAAAATGGCCACGGTAATCTGCCGGGAGGACGGCCAGAAGGCGAAACTGCAACGGGCAAATGGCCCCATGCGAGGTACGGACGATCTGCCTTTCAGAGTGTTTTGTGTTTGAGTAATTTAACCCTCTATTCCTTCGCAACCACGGAGTCCTTTTCTCATCGCGACGTCATGGTGTATGCCTTTTCTTGAGATTCCCTCGACGTTGATCACTGTAATCAGGCATTGCCATTATCTACGTTACTCTGCTTCCGTGATTCGCCATTGAGCGTGGTCTGGCATGGTGCATAGCTGTCAATGATTTGAACCATGCTTCCACAAGCCTGATCAAACGGGACGAATTGATGGATTGTGCGCATTATTTAACGAGAGGAGTATAAACGAGTGGCTGTCCGCATACCGGTTTCTGGTGGTGATGAGACAGTCCGAGAGTGAAAGCTTTGAAAATGATTTACAATTGGGTGAAGCGTAAAAGGCAGGCGCCAGGGAGGAAAGAGGGATGACACCACCCATGACTGACTCCCCTTTGGGGTTGTGTAACAAACCAACGCCCCACTATGGCCAAGCTACCTAGGTACTTGTATGCGTCATCTGGAGACGGATCTCAATGCGCCGGCGCCCAACCACCGATCCCCGAGCTCCAACATCCACCTCTCCCGCCCGCCCGCCCGCACCGTTCGGCCGTGCTTCAGCGACACCACCAACTTGACGGAAGGTGATTGACGCCGCCTCCTCCCCCGCTGTCCGACGACCTCTGTTGCTGCTGTCTTGCGACCGACTCGATTGGGGTTCCTCCCCCCCTATCGCCTCGCGCTCTCCGTTGAACCACACCACACTGGGCTTCAGGATCCTCACGACATGCATTCATAATCGGGCTTTGCCTGTCACATCTCCGCTTCCGCTTGGCCCTCGGTGCTTCTCCCACAGCCCGCTCATCCCTCCTCTGGGTTTGCCTGAGCTCTCCTCTGCCTTAGCCCTTAACCCTTACTCGTCACCACAATGCCCGTTCCGCAACATGTCTTGAATTGGCTCTACAGCGTTCTCACCAGCGTAACTATTCCCCTTCCTACTTGCCGTTGCCTTCGTTCCCTAACTAATGCGCCGCCTCTCTCAGGAATATCAAGATGTGAACCGTACCTACAATGATATTGCACAGACGCTCTCTCATTACCCTTCTTTGTCGCCGCGCACCGATGTCCACAGTATGCCCTCTCGGATTTGGATCACAGCCTCGTTGAGAACTACCGCTGATGGTGTATCTAGCCTTCGACAATGGCGCCTCTGCACTCCTCGTCCACCTCTCTGGCACCATACCCGTTATCTTCAGGGGCACAACATACCGCTTCCCCATCTCAATATGGGTTCCTCATGCCTATCCTCGAGACGCGCCGCTAGTCTACGTGACGCCCACCGAGACCATGATGGTACGGCCCGGTCAGCATGTAGACCCCCAAGGGCAGGTATACCACCCATATCTTGTAGGCTGGGCCGCCTTCTGGGATGTACGTCATCTCCGCCTCTAAATTTTCCTTCGCAGCTCATATCTGACTCTTCAAAACCTAGAAATCCACGATTTTAGACTTCGTCGCTATATTGAGGGACATCTTCGCCAAGGAACCACCAGTCATCGCCCGACAGCCAGGTCAACAGCAGCCTCCCCCACCTGCTGCTCCTCCTTCACAGTCGCGTGACCAAATACCTCCTCCCCTCCCCCCCCTCCCCCCTGACCTAGCTCATCGTCCAGCCAGCCGTCCGCCGACCCAAATATCGACAGGGTCTCCACGGCCTCCACCTCCGCCGCCAAAAACCTCCGGCCCTGAGCCCCCATACCGAAGCCCTCCACCACCGATTGATGCAAGACACGGTCCCCCTCTGCCTCCTTTGCCCCCCGGTGCCGAACATGCATCTATCCACGGAGGTTATAGCACCAGCCATTCACCCCGGCTTCAGAGCCAAAGCTACTCCCGTTATGACTCGGCACCGCCTCTACCCCCGACTCCTACCTCGCATCCTCCGCAGCCACCATCAGCTTTGCCTCCACGCTTGACAGGTGACTTCCAGCAGCACCAACCTTGCCACGATGCTGCTTCTCGATCGCCTGTCCCTGGGGCGGAATCTAGCCGTTCTGTCACCCCCCTGCCCCACCAGCAAGGTGCTCCCCCTCCTGTATGGCAACCGGCTGGGCAATATCAGGCACAGTTACAACAGCAAGAGCTGCAACTACGACACCAGCTACCGCCGCAACAAAAAATAGCAAAGCCAGCGCCGCCCCCAGATCTGCTCGATGAGCCTCTAACCTTGAGCATTCCTTCACCGTCTTCCGTCCCCGCTCCGCCGATACCTCCAAACCCCGAGAAAGACGCCTTGCTACACCAACTCGCACAGACACTCCACTCTCTTCGTCAACGTAGCCGACAACAGAACGAAACCAGTATGGCAGGCCTGCAGGCGCAGCGTACTGCCATGGTATCTGCCTTCTCGACATTGCAATCAGAGATAGGTACCCTTGGTCAAACGTCGGCTCTGCTTCAGTCCAACGCCAACATCCTAATGGAAGCGCTGCGAAAGGCTGACTCTGTCATTGAGGGGTCGTCATGCCAGACTGCCCCTGATATTGATGAGCTGTTAGTCGCACCCACAGTCGTCGCTAATCAGCTCTATGCGCTGGTAGCTGAGGAGAAGGCAATGGGGGACACCATTTTCGTGTTGGGCCGGGCTGTTGAACGAGGCAGAATCTCTCCTGCCGTCTTTGCCAAGACGACACGGTCCCTTGCCCGGGAGTGGTATTTGAAGAAGGCATTGGTTCGCAAGATAGGGAAAGGGATGGGACTAACAGCATAGCGGCATAAGCCTTGTGCTTTGGTCCACGCGTAGCGCTCAGTATCTTGTACACTCGGACACAAATGGCATTTATACAACTTCTCAACTTTACATTTGCCTAATGCTATCTTGGCCGACTACGTTCAGTGCATGCCATCCATAGTACGCATGATCTTGGCCTCCAAGCCCCCTTTCCTGAATGAAAGAAAAATTGCACTTACAACTATTTGCGTCAATACCCTCTCAGCTAGGATAATACATTTATAATACCCTGGTATCCCTATCGTTAATCGACTCAAGCGGTTCGGCACCTGACCCGGAATATTGATGGCTCAAACCCAAAGGCTCGGCACTTTTTTTTTCTCACTTCTCCACGCCTCCTGGACCTCAGTCTTCTCTTTTGCGTAGGTTCTTCCGTGAAAAAGACAGCCCGTGCAATGTCCTCGGATTATTGTGACTCCAAGTCATTGACTGGCTGTGTTGAAATCAGCCTTTCCCGGTCACGAGGTAACCTTCGGAAGGACTTAGGAGTCGTTACTCTTTAAGCACGGCGTCTTAATTTCTTGGTTATTTCGCCCTAATCTGTGGTGATGTTACTTCTCACAGACAATCTCCCGCCGGTGTAGGCATCAAACATGCAGAATACTGCCTTAGCGGCTGGTCGTGCTCTGAGGCTTCGAGACTATCATGACCCATTGCCTGCAGCCTCCGACGAGACTAAGGTTCGAGTTTGTGACCAGTTCCTCACAATCCATGGCGCCGTTATCGACGACGACCATTGCTGACGTCAGTCTCTCAGTGTTACTTACATGTCCCTCCTGCTTCATTCATAACTTAAGGAGCTGCTTATGTCAAACGACAGAGACATGTCAGCGACTTGAATTTGAGAACCTTGCAACAGCTCCAGCTTATAGATTCTCTGAGTAAGAATGATATTGTTGAGTCTCAGCATACGGCTGCTGACAGATCAATTATGTGACTCGGACGCTGAGGTGTAACCTCGCTCAAATATTTCTAAACTTTTTTATTTCTTTAGGTATCCTATGTTGATTAATGCGCGCTGGTTCTTTGCAGGGGATTGGTGGATTGTGGATTCACTGTCGCACTGCGTGTTTTCCTTGAGTGTAGAGCATAGAGTGTCAAACAAGCTTAGGATAAATAGCCTCAGGGACGAGTGTTTTTTTTGTGATTTCCTTGAACAAGAAGCGGTTGAACATTTATCCTCATTGGATGCCTGCACTCGAAGAGAAAGGTCTGACTTGGTGTTACTACAATATCTGCCATTTCATCCTTTGTAGCTCGGTATCACTCCCCCACCCATGAACCTCACACGACAAGAATGGCAAATGTTCAATGGGTGCATGTGAACAATATTCGGAGTTGGCAAAATATGATAAGTACGGTCAGAAACAACGCTGCCCTCAAACTGGACAAAGCAAAGTGGTTCAAAAACGAAACCCATGTAAACAGGCGACGGTTGACCCAATTGCTCGATAGCTTCCTTGCTTACAATCGCACCATTGATTTCCTCCTATCGCAACGCTCACCATACTCCTAGGGTGAGCCTTTCTAGGAAGAAAGTCGGACAGCGGGAGATCTGATCTCCCGTTAAACTCTACCCGTCAGCTCATTTGGATATTCTCATCTTAGATCGAAGAATCGCTGATGCGCTGCAGCTTAGTCTCGATCGAACTAGGGAAGTCGACGCGGTCACAGGAATGCACACCGTGTGGTTCAATAAACGAAGTGGTGGTGCCTTGGACGTTCCCGGAAACGTGGCCATTCTACCACTGGTCAAGCTTTGACGGGCGTCTTGGGATGGGCTGTGAAGAAATTCCACTACATATCCGTGTGGGACACGCTGCACGAGATTCGGGAGGTAGATGAGGTCCCTATTGGCAAGATGATTATGACCGAGGTACAGAGCAGAGAGTCTGGCTCCAATACAATTCAGTTGCCTCATTCCAGGGCTGTGAATATAATTCACCGCCTGCCAAAGAGGAGAGCCGATGGGCATAGTAACACAGACCAGTAAAGGCCACTTCTAGAGACTTGTTGACCAGAACCAATGTCTGTATGCTGATCGACATCTGTATCAGGACATGAAAACTGACAGAGATGGCTTCTGGCATGACAGTGTGGTGGTAGTCTGCCGGAATAGTACAGGTGTAGTGCTAAACAGGCGTGTGAACTTACTCGTGCAGTGCCCGTTTCATTCGGAAACGGGAACGAATGTTTGGCCTAGAACGACCCAGTAATCAATTTCTTGGCAATTCTCGTTAGAAACGTGCGACCAGACTCGCTGCTTCAATGTCAGCCTGCCCGAGAAGCCGAAACAGGAGGGAATGGTAACCTTTGCAAGTGTGCTCAGTTGACCCTAGCTCTGTGATCTCGTGGTTCCTTGGCTAAGTGTGGCTAAACGAGATCTGCCTCGTCGTGTATAGAAAAAGCGGAACGATCAACAGTGAATGCAGTGCTAACACTCAGACAGCGACCGGCCCGAGGATGTCTATGAGACCCACGCCGTCAGATTAAGCGTAAGCCGTTCTCAAAAGCCTGTAGCTGGGCTAGCTCAGAAGATAGGCCGTAGCAAGTGGAACATTGACGGATGAGGCGCACGGGGGAAGTTTGGAAGACAAGCCGCCACGGAATCTCCATTAATTCCAAAAGCAAAGAAGTATGACGCTAGAAAGACGGTCAGGAAGGGTTGGCATATACCCCCGTGCACCCGGCTCCGGCTCCGTTAAGATCCACTTACGCTACCGATTCTGTAGGCCCGTAACCCCGTAACCTCACTTCCGACTCGGAGGCATAAACCAAAGTGCTCCGGCGCAACGGGTCTTTACCAGTTTGTCGGGAAACCGGGCAGTTTTTTAGAAACTAGACAATCTGTGCAATAGGTACAATGTAAGTGCCGGTAGGTGTCGGTGCAGAGCCCTGTCTTTCTGTCTCACCCAAATCCCCAAACTGTCACCTCGTCCCATTTTCTGTTTCGGCGCCAGGATAAGGAACAATAAATACGAAAACGTTTTCCAGCCGTCAAATTTTAAAATTTCCGGAAACAGATTGCCGAGGCGGAAAAGCTCATATGGTACAAGAAGATGGCTTGCCGAGACCGCGGCAGCTAACCTCAGAGCAAGACTGAGAGATACTGCATGTCTCACGTCGATGCTTGAGCTGACAGCCTACTTGCCACATGCTCATCCAACACCCCTTGCTTCCAAGTTTCCCGTTGATGACTAGCCTGGAACCAATTTCTCACGAGGCACATCCAGACTGCACTCTTTCAGATTTGGACTGAAACCTAATGCCAATTCCGGTGGCCATGGAATGATGGCTGACAAACATGACGCGCCTTCCACCCAAAAGCTAACGAGTCGACGGATGCTTGCATGGCGAGGAGAAGTAGCAAGCCAAAAAGGGCCTCTCTTATGTCCCCAAAAGTCCGTCATGTCTAAGACAGTCAAACCCGAAGCTCCAAGCTTTGTTGGTACTGGTCTCGCTTTGCGGAGCCCATTCGTTTACCATGAACGGAACAGACCTCGCTCATGCAGGATCTCGGCATGCGCTAGATCTTGTCTTGTAGCACCTATTGTTGAAGTGTTGTTTTTGTGTTACCAGCTTAATGGAAAGAAATTAGAGATAATGCTGTCATGTCTGGCCTGGAGGTCGGAAGCCGAACGGAACACATTTCTCTTTTGGGTAAAGAGCTTTATGTAGGAGCTTCTCTTGCGACAGCCTCTCTGTCTGTGCCATCAGTCGGAGCCGCCTCCAATGAACCCCGGCGTCCAGTCGAACCTCCTAAGGTGTCGGCGCCATCTTGCGACGCCATTTTGGATTCAAATTGCCGAGTCAGGAAATGCTTTCAGTCTAGCCTCAGCCCGCTCGTCATGTTTCTCCGCTTACCAGTCCCCCCCAAGGGCAGGCCGAGTTCACAGTATGGGCCTGTATGGGCCCATCCATCACGGCCGCAATGATGTAAGGCTTCGTCAAGCTTGGCCTGGACCATGGTTTATGGCAGGTGGGTATGCGGAACTTGAGGGCGACGAGGGAGACGCCGAAGCGAAAATAATAAAAAACCTCGTCACATCCACTTCACGTATAGTATCATTTTCGTGCTCTCCAATTGCTTATCACGTATTGCACCCACCTTTTTTTCTTTCTTTTCAGTTCAGCTCATCCCTCGAAGCCTTCAGCTCTTAGCTCTGTTTAAGCCTACCGCTTTGCTGGCAGACTTGGAAAGGTTCGCGCGATATTGCGGGCCAATTGCTTGATTTATTCGGGCTGCTCCTTTTATCTCCTCGAACCTTCCTTCATCCTGTTCCTATCGCTACCGCCCGTTACAGCTTTTGTTTCTGCGCACAATGAGGGCAGCCGAAAGGCTTTTCGTTGGGATCTGGGCAGTCGGCCATGCAGCAGCCTTCTTTATCATGCCTTGTTCTAAACCAGTGGTTGTTGAACGTGCCGATCCCATCGTCAACCCGGGAGCTCTTGCTGGACATGTCCACACCATCATGGGCGGCAACGGCTTTGACTTCAGCATGACCTATGAGCAGGCTCGCTCCGCAAGTTGTTCAACTTGCAAAGTCACTGCGGACTTAAGCAATTACTGGATCCCGACTCTCTATTACCAAGGGCAAGACGGCAAATTCACCAGCGTTTCTCAGTCCGGAGGCATGCTAGCCTATTACTTGTAAGTGGTAGTCCGGTGCAGTAAATGGCGACGCGATTGTGGTTGACCAAAGGCTTCTAGGTTTCGGCAAGACCCAAAAGATCCCGAGTACAACAACGGGCTTATAGCATTCCCCAAGGGCTTTCGTATGCTGGCTGGCGACCCCAAGCTCCGAAGCTTCAATAATACCCTAGAGCAGCGAGGTATTACATACGTGTGCTTGGGGAATGGCGGCCCCCAGACCAATGGGTTTCCTACACGCAACTGTCCCAATGGATTGCGACTTCAAGTCTTGTTTCCATCGTGCTGGGACGGCGTAAACCTGGATTCTCCTGACCACAAAAGTCACATGGCTTACCCAGGGGGGTTGGACAACGGCATATGCCCGTCAAGCCACCCCAAAAGATTCCCAACGTTAGGCACATCCTAGGAGCTGTTATCCGAGCAATACTAAACCCTCTCAGTCTGTTTTACGAGGTCATCTTCAACGTCAACGAGTTCAAGGACATGTGGTATGGCGAAAGTGGCACCCAGCCGTTCGTATTGTCCAATGGGTCAGTTCCCTTTCTCAGTTTGGCGAGGGGCACTATTGCTGACGCTGTACAGCGACCCGACAGGTTATGGTCTCCACGGCGATTTTGTCAACGGATGGGACGTCAATGTGCTCCAGGCTGCCCTCACACAATGCAAGGATGGCGGAGGCAGTATCGAAAAATGCACAGTATTCCAGTTCTTTGACGATGAGACAAGAAGGAACTGTCAAGTTCCAGTCAAAGTGGATGAGAGAGTACAGGGCCAGCTTGACAAGTTGCCAGGCTGTAATAGCATTCAGCGCGGCCCTGGCAATGCTCAGTCGGAATCAGGGTGTGGTGCAACAACTGAGATTTCGCAGCCCCAATGGGGATACAAGGACGTAACGAGCACGCTAAATTACAAGTATCTTGGCTGTGCCCGCGACCCGTCGGGCCAGGGTCGAACTCTTCCGAGCGCGAAGACGTCTAGCGATAGCATGACGGTTGATACCTGCATCAAGCATTGCGATGGAAAAGGCTTTGCATATGCGGGTCTGTCCTACGCAAAAGAATGCTGGTGTGGTAACTCGGTCGCTGATGATCGCATGCCCAAGAAGGGACTGTGGGGTGGATGCAACATGCCTTGTTCGGGTAGCCCGAGTGAGATGTGTGGTGGATGGGCTGCCCTTTCGCTCTACCAGAAGTGCGACGGAACTTGCCAAAATGCGGAGTTAATGTGAGGGTGATATCTGGCGGAACTATGGGGGCGAGAGCTGTCTGTATTTCATCAGTTATAGTACAACTTGCTCATGGATAAGCGCCTAGAGCATCTCAGCTTCATTCGTATTGCCTTAGCCTGATTACTGTCACCGTCGTCTACGTGTACCCTGTCGTATTACCAGACTAAGTTTGTCGCCTCCTCACTCTTTGAGCCCGACGCGTGTTGGGAAGCAGCATGGTGTTATCGATCAATTCCATGAACCCCCGCCAACATGGTCTCCAATATGATCAAGGCATGCAGTGCATGAGAGTGAGATTCATTAACTTATGAGGCGTAGGCCGTATACCCGAGATATCGCTAGGCCTCGGGTGATATTCCCTATATCCTCGAGGCTACTCGTCTTTCAACTATTGTACAGCCAGCTTTCTTTCGCGGCAACAAGAACGTGATTATACATGGATCGTCATTCGGCAATTGACGGAATCGTTTATTGACTACAAAAAGGACATTAGCAATGGTTACAAACACCGATTGTTATCGGGGAGGGCTCACGGTGGAAGAAGAACCTCGCCCCAGGAGCTCGAGAGAAAGGTCACGGCAGCCTAAGAACTCATGTTAGCAAGCCCGGCGTGAAGAAAGCTCGAAAATTGCGGAGTTACTCACGCCAAAGATGGCAATACTACGGACAATGGGCGCATTCTCGGACGAGGTCAGAGCATCGTAGGTTGATCTGAAGTAGCCCTTGGGCTGGCGGGAGCGCGGGCTGGCTCTTTCGACGACAACTCTTTTGGGAGGCATGTTGACTTTTCGATGTGAGGCGTAAAGAGAAAAGATTTAGGATCGAGTATCGGATATTGGAGAGCGTTGACGTCGTGGAGAGGGAAACGGACAAATCTTTCCTTGCTCGTGATGTGAAGTTGAAGTCGGGCCAGCTGCACGAAAGAAGCTTAGACAGTACGGGAGCCAAATTTTTTGACCGAGCTGGACGTCAGACGTACGTACACAAGCCACGGTTCCGTCTGCGTGGGCCCGATAGATGTGGCTCAGTTCTGCTGACCTAATACATCAAGTTCCAGTCCCAAGCAGGCCAAGTCAGCGCGCTCAGTGCGCTCAGTGCGCTCAGTAAGGTGCTTGCAGGAAGTGGCGCCTAGGTAGGTGTGAGGTATCCGTACTACCAACCCACCTACCTAGGTAGGTAGGTAGATTTGGGCTGTTGCTGCATTTTTCTTTTCCGTCAACACCTTGCAATCCAAAGGGCTTAAGTCCCATAAAGCTCATCACGCTGACGATGTGAAAGGCATCATCACGACCATATCCATCAGCAGGTACACGTCAAGACCATGGCTGATGCTTCGCAGCCGCCGGAGCCAGGTGGCTTCTTTCCATCTCAAACTCTCCCATCACCTGCTCCCAGCAGCACCTCCGCCCGCCCCAGTGCGCTTCTTCCGCATCCTCGTGCCAGGTCGCTCCGACCCGGATCGAACAAGGAAGAGACAGTCCGTAGATATGTTGAGGAACGACTGGCCATGATCAATCGTCGCTATGTCAAGAAGCACGGAAATCCAGAGCCTGGTGATCAGGTCGTCGGTTACAAAACCTTTGCCGAGCTTTGCAACGACCTGCACGGCGTCGTTGACGTCCTGTGGTTGTCCGGAACTCGTGAGGACCCCCCCACCCCCAAGAGTTCGCTGGACAAAAGTGTCCTGCATGCCTTGAGATACCAACTCTGACTCGTTTCTGCAGCGAGTATACAGATCCCCTTCCTCCTCAACATAGCCAGTGATTTTACACAGTGGATTGACGCATTTCCATCTTCTCCCAAAGCTACGTTTTCAATCTTGAAGAAGCTGGATCATTGTTTTGCAAGCATCCTTACCGGCCGCGACATAGAGACAAAAGATACGCTACCCGGCTTTGAGAACGGCATGAGAGCAGGCATGTCTACGACAGATATGGTCCGTTGTCGGAGTTCCGTGGAACAGACCAGGTTGGTCATTGTCGAGGTCCTTAGCAAGAAGCCGGATGAGGACGACGAGATGGAGGAGACTGAAAGTGAGACGGACGTCACAATGGATAACAACACTGAGAATGACGACGCAGTCGACCCGGTATGGGATGGAGACGACGACGGATTCTACCTGGACGCAACACGAGTCTATGAGCTTACCATTGTCCAACTGGGTGAGAGGTTGGGTGACGTCTTTGGACCCGCGGTCCCGGGTGCGAGCAACAACGCTCTTTGCTCTGCGGCCCCATGATAGCTTACAATTGACTCGGCGCTCTCAGGCTCCTGTGATTCTGTATGCGACGACGCGATGCCCGGCCCCATGAAATCAAGTCACCATGGTCCGGTCCCTCCCACATGTATGTATGGCTGGCTGGTTCTCACACCGTCGCCAATAGGATTGCGAACGGGGAACGCATCATCTCGGCGCGACACTTGCCACTCCTATTACAAAACAAAGAGTAAAGCTCGTCTCTCAACAAACGCGAGAGATGACATGATCTCGGCCCACATGGAAGTCTTCACGTGTCGACCGGCAGGCAGAGGCCGGGCTCCGTGGCGGCTGGTACACAGGATGTGCCAGGTTAGTAATTGCAAATAGATGCTGCGCGGCCAATCTTTCTCTCAGCACCAGATGCGCGACACACTGTTGGTCGGTTCACCCAAGGAGGACAGAGCAGCTCATCCCTATTAGTGACCGCTCTGGTTCTAAGGACGGTGATCATGTCTCACTGGTAGAGGTGGCAAACGGTTGCTGGCACCGGCGAAGGAGTTGAAGACATGCGTAAGCCCGACTCTTTGATTCCTGAGGACCTTTGCCTCGGTACCTACATGAGCTCGACCGAGAGTCCCAAGGAGGGATTCTCTGGGTATTCCCACGATCTTTGAGGTGGCGCAGGATACGTTCATGTGTTTGGCCTGAGTGAACCCTGCCAGAACCCCTGTCGCCTGGTGACCTGGTGTCTCAGAACATGCAATGCCGGTCCAAACATTAGAGAGCCATGCTTCTGCGCCGTTGCATGGCATGGAAAACCCCCACGCTCCTCTTTGCCTTGGAGGGAGCAGAAAACACACTGTGCTTTGTCAAATGAATGAAGTCGTCAACTTTGGCGTTAGCTTGCTGCAGAGCTAGGAGGGTTTGAGGGTCAGCAGGTTGCTTTGCATCTTTGCACTCATGTAGATATCCGAAGGCCTAGTTGACAGCAGGTATTCGTTTGACGGATTTCTCGATGGAACATTCCCACTTCCATGCTTCACAACAACTACAGCTAGCCAATTCTTGAGCTCTCTTATCAGACACCCTAAATCCATATTCTCTGGGTTTCCCGTCCATTTTCCAAACTAGTGTAGGTAGATGGTTAGGAACCAATTCTCAGCTGCTGGTGGAGATGATGCCCCTGAATAAAGATTATGTGTTCCATGCTCTACATACAAAATACCAATCATAGCGGCTGGCCAATGCACCCATCGGGAGTCGATCCTTGGCGTGGATGTGTGGCCGCCTATTGGGTCTCGTCCCATCTATATGTACGACGTACATAATCCACGCACCCTGGCCCCTATCATCCCGTCTTTCCTACTCCCGTATGGCCCATGTCCATATCATGCATCCATTCCTACGTCTATCGTACCTGAGCCGCATTTGCACGCGTCTATTCCAGACACAAGAAATATCCCTGGTTCGCATCTTGGCATGCTCTCGACCTTTGCCAATCCTTGTCTCTTGCGGCGGCTGTGGCCATGTCCGGTGCAAATCAGGGCTCCCTAGCATCCCCCGTCAGCCTCTGGCCATGCCTCCCTCCCATCGCCACCGCCCCAACCTCAACCTGCGACCCCGTTTACTTACTTACTACCGACTGTCTGCAGCCCACATACAAGCCCCTTTTCGGCCATTCTCGAGCCACCACCTGGATTCCAAGAAACATGGGCTTGGCCCAAGCAGCCTGTGCCAAGTTGCCCTGCGGCCTGTCGTCACCGCCCGCCCACCTGGAGTGTTCCCAGCTTCTGGGCGTTTCATCCTTTGCTCTCCACATTAAATCTCTCCCCTCCGTCTTACTGGTCTTTGTCTCGAGCATGAGCGAGGATGGCTGTGCAATGAGCGTCTTCGTCAGACATCCCTTGATGCCCTGTCTTCTTGTGAAGGGCAGGGGTGGGCGTTGTGTTCAACCATACGACCTGGCCCACGCCGTCCAGCCAGTTCCTGTCTGCATTATGGTATATATGCGTAGCCCAGCCTTGTGAGTAGTCGGTCGGTTCTGCTTTCGCCGCCTCTCTCGTTCTCTACCACACTTACGTTCACTCACTAGGCCAAGTGCCGTTCCATTCATTTCTTGGTGATTCAAGTCAATTCAGACATCATCGTCCATTCTTTTCCACTTGTCAGCTTTTGCAAGTGACCGATCCTCAGTACTCTGGACAGACGAGATTTATACAAGCGTTATCCATTATACATTCTTTTACTACACTTGTTGGCCCAAGATACCTTCACATCAGAATGATTTCCACAACAGCCAGCCTTCTCCTGGCTCTCCTGCCTGTTGTCACGGCTCTCGTGCCTCCCCCGGCAGATGGCATGAACATCATCTGGTCAGAAACATTCCAAGGCAACGCCGGATCACCACCTCGACGCGACACCTGGGACGTGGCCTTGGCCATCGACACGAACAACGAGGTCCAGACTTACACAGAATCCTCCTGGAACGTTCAAATATCCGGCGGCGAAACAATTCAGCTCATCCCCCGCAGATCGGCCAGCGGCGTCTGGACATCTGCGCGCATCGAAACCAAGGCAGCGTGGACCCCTCAACCCGGAGGAAGGATGAGAGTACAGTCCATGTTTAGGATGGGCGAGAACGCAAATAAGCAGGGCATGTGGCCCGCGTTCTGGATGCTTGGCGATGCTGTTCGCCACGGAGTCCAATGGCCCCTCTGTGGCGAGCTCGACATCTTTGAGCAGATCAACGGCCAACTCTCCGCAACGGGCACCGTCCACTGCCAACAGGAGGTTGGTGGCATCTGCAACGAGCCTGCCGGGCGCGGAGTAGCCACTTCCCTTCCCGACAACGGCTGGCACACATGGGCCTTGGAATGGGATCGAACTTCGAACAACTGGGCCACGGAGACCATCACATGGATGCGCGACGGTGTCGTATTCAACCAGCTCAGGGGTAGCGATATTGGGGATGAGGGTATTTGGGCGACGCTCGCTCACATGCCCTACTACGTGCTGATGAATGTGGCAGTTGGTATGTTATCTTTTCTGTAGATGCCGTCATTTCTGGGCAGTTGCTAATCATACACACCAGGCGGCACATTGCCGGGCCCCCCTACCGATGCCACACAAGATGGCTACGGTAGCATGATGGAGATTGGTTATCTTGCCATCTACCAGTCCCCATAATCGTCATGACATCATCTTCCGTCTTTACCACGAGACCTACCTAGCATTCGCACCGTTCTGGGCATAGTTGGTACCGCAGCTGCAGCACGATATGTCAATTCCGAAACCACACCAGGGTGGCTGCCATCGCAATGTCGAAAGCACGTAACCGAATACCGTAGCATGTCTCTCTTCCCCAAATCGTTGGGCAAAATTCTCTTGCCTCTCTTAGTATATACCCCTTACGATAGCGACGTACAGCGGCTTCTTTCCCCCTTTACATTCCGGCCTTACCGTACACACGCGCACAAGACAGCGCAGATGGATGAAACAATGGACATTACGTGTTCCGCAAGTCGGCGTTGATTTCATACTGAGTCAGTGTTGAGGACGGTGGGTGAATCTCGACATGGCATAATCATAGGCCTGTGATCCATTATAAGTCCCGTTGTATTCTCAAAGGATTATTCGTGAATATTGTATCGAACCAAGGACTGAGCTGGTATGTAACATGGCCAACGACTAGGGCTGCAGGTGTATCGCCAGGGAGGCATCTAGGCCTTTGAACACCCCACCAGCTCCATTAAGCGTGTCCTAACCTCATGAAGGAGAATACCTATGTGAAGGTGGGTCGTTGAATAGCACGTTGGCTTATAATGAGCGGGCTCCACAAGTAGCTTCAGTTCTGCACAGTGTCAGTCGATCGCATGGGGAAGCGAGCGGCCCGCGCGGTTGAGCTTGGTGGCAGGTCGATCAAAGTTTCTTTATTCCGCACGCGCTGGGGATAGGAGCTGCCATATCGGGGCCATATCAGTATCAAACCACTTCCACGTCCGTATTTGGCCTCGTAGTCGCATTACACGACTGCACACTGTTGAACGGCCAAAAGAATCAGACGCAGGGTTCTGCTTCGAGAGGAGACGCTTCGAGCATAGCAAAGTTGGTTGTCTGTTCAACAGTAGAATGCCCAATATACCGTACTTTGTACGGTCTTTTCACGCATAGTAGCCGAAAACTCGTGTTTGGTTTGTGAGCTGCAAGGATAAAAGAAGCTGGATTGATTCTCGTAAGCCAGTACCGCAACTTGCTACAGTATAATCTGACAAGACCCAGGGCAAACGAAGATGGCTGGATGATACGGGGGTAAGAAGTGTCACTGGCCTTCTAGTAAATACAATGCTCCTCACGTATCCACCGCCGATACAGCTGCCCCCTTTTGAACTAATCTTCGCATTTCTTTTCCATAGGTAAACACTCATGGGTTGACAGACCTCCCCAATTTCCAAATAAAACCCCGGATCCGCCATCTCACGTCGTATGCCGCATGTAATCAATGATTTCGCCCAGTTGTTCAATAGGAAGAGGGCACCCGACAAAAACTCGCGAAACCGACCCCTGGAACTCCAGAACCTATGATCCAAGGGCCACTCCGGCGAGCGGTCGGTCCACTGACCACCAACTCAGAGTAGGCCCCGTCAAGTTGTTATGCGCGTTACCCCAGGCAGATGCACGCAAAAGATTAGATCGCCATCCATAACTAGGCTGTAATGAACGACGAGGCTTGCCAAGTGTGCCGCTAACCAGACAATAAACAGAGATATTGCCTCTAGCGACACCATCGGAAAGCGACATGGAAAGACAACTAGGAAAAAAGAAAGTAGCAGGCTCGGCAGCAGTAAGAACTGAATCTAAGAGACAATTCAGAGCCTACAGGCATCAAACAGAGGATCCCGAGACAAAGTAGTTGACGACTGGAGGGGTCGATAGCAGAGCCAATTCTGACGTGAAGTAACCGAAGAAAGCTTTTTTTGGTATTCTTGTGCGCATTCATAAAACAAGTGAAATTCGCCGTGCTTCGCAAGTAGCCTACTGCTTAACTGCACCGATATGTAGACTCGATGCGGTCGAGTCAGGGGAATCGTAACAACGCCTTAACAAATGACTGAAGCCTGACGGGAAACGGGAAGAACCGGACGCCTGCGCAAAGCCAGATTCGGACGTCTAGTCTGCGCCGATTTCGTTGCCGCCCTCCATGCCAAATGACCCAGTGTTAAAGTCAAAGGCTTGGTTGTCGCCGTCTTCATGGAGAAACGAGTCGAAGTCGAAGTCGTTGAGCACGTTGTCCGAGACCAAAGGGTCGGCGAATGTCATGGCGTTGAAGTCAATCGCGTTCGAGCTGTCCAGGCCAGAAAATCCGTTCTGGTTATTGTCTGTGTGAGGCTGAGGAGCGACCTGAGCTGGAGGGGCTGGCGCAGGAGCACCCTGTTGACCATTGGGTACAGCGGGCACAGCGGCGTTTTGCCCGTTCTTGTTGAAGCTAACAGCATTGACAGGGGTGATAGGGGTCGCCGGCGTTGGCGGCTCGGCATCCTGCGCACCGTCTGTAGCCGGAGTAGTGCCGCTGTTGAGATTTGTGTTTGATTTCTTTTGAGTCGCGGCCTGCACAGGGTTTAGTTGGTGGATCGATGTTATGAGCTCAAGTGAAGTGCTTACTTTAGTCTTGGCGTTTTTGTTGTCCTTCTTCTTCGGGGCAGCCTTGTTAGACTGCGAAGGAGTTGGAGGGGCTGCTGTCGCCTGCTGGGGCGACGACGTGCTTGTGCGGTTGGCATTGGCACCAGCTGGTGCAGACGGGGGCGGCATTGACCGTTGTTGCGGGGTACCCTGAACTGGACCCTGGGGGCCCTGGGGCACCATCTGGTTGCCGTTCGGGCCGCCTTGCTGCCACTGCACTGGTTGATTGCCCTGACCGGCTTGTTGAGGCTGCTGCTGGGGCTGCTGCTGCTGCTGCTGCTGCTGTTGCTGTTGCTGCGCCTGCTGCTGTTGCTGCTGTTGTCGAGCGGCCATCATTTGCTGCGGGTTCATCTGACCGTTGAACTGCTGGCCTGGATGCGAGCTAGGGGGGCGCATGCCGCCATTCATCTGAGGGTTGGGGACCATGTTGCCGTCCATCTGGTTGCCCATACCCTTGAAGAAGTGTGGTGCCATGTTGGGGTCCATTTGGCTGTTCATAAAGTTCATGGGATTGGGGGAGCCGCGCGACTGCGCGCCCTCAGGCAATGGTGACGGAATGCCCGCGTTATTCATTTGCGGCGTGCCTCGCTTCATCTGCTCCGTGGGGTTCGGCGACGCTCCGGATCTGCCTCCCTGAGGAGATGTCTCTGGGAAAGGCTGGCCGTTGGGGCCAGGAGGGCCGCCTGGGCCACCTGGTCCATCTCCTCTAGGCATAGCGCCGCCCATGCTATCCTGCTCCTGTCGAGCCATCATAAGCCTTTTCTTATTCTGCTGCTCCAGAAGCATTAGCTGCATTTGATAGTCTTGCAGAGCGTGGTTACTTCCACCACCGGCTTGAGCGCCGCCTGGGCCAGGCCTAATACCGCCGGGACCCATCTCCCCAGCGTTGTAGTATGCAGCCAGCCCGGCCCCATCAGGGCCTTGCGCCATCATGGGCGAGCCCTGGCCCTGAGGGCCAGACGCGTTGGGCATGGGCTTGTTAGGCATTTGACTAGCTTGGTGTTGTTGGAGGTTTGCCGCATATGTGGCAATGGACTTAGCTTGAACAGCAGGGGGTTGATTTGAGAATGTCGTAAACTGCTGTTGGGTCAGCGACGCCGGGTTAATGCCGTTGGTGATGAGCATTTGCTGAGCTTGGGCTACGTTTGGGGTGGTCCCCACCTGCTGGCCCGGCATGCCCTGTTGTGGTCTTCCGTTCGGCATCATTCCAGGTTGGTTGGGAAAGTTGGGCGCTCCATCCAGGCGAGGTCTCTTGGAAGGCGAGGGGGCGTTTTCACCGGAACCAGGCGATGAAGGGCGTTGGCGGTTTCCATCCATGTCCGAAGGGTCTCGTTGCATCTGGGTTTGCTTTGCATGCTGCAGCATTTGCATAGCTTGGGGGCTACGCGGGGCAAAATGAGCAAACCAAGCAGACAACACGGGGCAAAATATGGGAAGCTGTGGCGACTCACTTGTTTTGATTATTGGCCATGGCCGTCCGCACAAGTTGGTTCTTTTGCATGTTCATAGCCATGCCTCCATTTTGCATATTGCGCATCATCTGGGAATGATATTGCTGCTGGGCAGCTAAGCCATCGGGGCGCATCTGGCGGAGGAGTTCCTGCTGCTGGTTCTGTCGCATGCGGGATTGCTGCTAAAGAGCCTAGTTAGCGGTTGCATGCATGATGCGCAGATGAAGGGGGGGCGGCGTACCTGGGTGTGGCTGACGTATTGATTGACAGGGCCGTTGCCTCCTTTGGTGCGTTGCGCATGGAAAATATCCCAGAATAAGCAGAACCACTCGTACAAGAAGGATGATTCCGAAGCAGGCATTGGCAGTTTAGGGGCAGGCAGGTCGTCAGGCAACTTGGCATCGATGTCATCCTTTGAGTCGGTGTCCATGGGGTCATCGCCGAGGCCGTTGCCCAAAAGATTCCCGTTCTCGTCCCTCCGGCGGTTTGATCCGTCCTTCATGACGTTTACTTGGTTGTCCCCATTGAGGAGGGTTCGGGCGCAATCAAACATTTGATGGCGGAGGAAGTACTCGTAGATGTAAGTATTGAGCAAGGTACGCTGGCTCTCGGTAGGAACAGGCATCTGTCGTGGACCGCCGGCGACTTGAGGCGCAACTGCGCCATTATTCATCATTGGGACGGGGGCGCCAACAGGACCGCCCATGGCGTTCATGTTGGCCAAATTGGGATTGACGTTAACGTTCATGGTTGTGAGCTGGGTTGCAGACAGTCGTCTGCCCAGCAGGGTAGGGTGAGGTCGATGCGGTGAAGAAAGAAAAGGTTGAAGGATAGATGGTGGTCGGAGGCGAAGAGTGAGCGTCGGGGTTCGTCAGAAACTTCCCGGGTCAGCGACCGTCAAGACTGGCACTGAGGGTTTGGCTAACTGGCGGGCAGATGCGTCGGAGTCAGTGGGTTGAGGGCCACCAGGGGGTGAGTAGCCTTTGAGTGATGGCGCGGGAGTAGTTCAAGGAAAGGAAGGGAATGTCTTGTCGGTTGGATAGGCGCGACGGGTAGATGAGTATGCGCAACTCGTGACGGCAGTGGTGGTATGTGATGTTACAAGTGAAGAAGGGAAAGAGAAAAAAAAGAGAGAGAATAAAATAAAATAAAAAGGGTCGAAGGACGTGCGTACAGCGACAAAGGCTGGATTGAATGTTTGATGAGGGCGATGGCGAAGAAGGCGGCGAAGGCGAAAGCAGGGCCAAATGCAAATGCAGGTGTGGGTTGAGGAGTGGAAATGGGAGTGGAAAGACAGCCTGGGAAGAAGAGGAGAGGAGGTGGAGGAGGAGGAGGAGGAGGAGAAGCAGCGCGACGGCTCGGGTCGGGGGTAAAGGTAGTTTGGCTTTGGCTTTTGATTTGCTTTTGGCTTTGGGGTTTGGCCGGGCTGGCAGCTGGTGCTGCTATCGCTGCTGTGCAGGTGCTCTCCCCACGTCTCTCAAGTCTACCAGCGCGGTGAGGTGGCTCTGGCCAGGCGGCGTCGTCGATCCTAACAGCCAAGGGTATTATCCCGTAGCAGGTCAGGTTCCCTCTTCTCTCTCCCGCAAGCGCTAGGCCGATAAGGCGAAGTCGAGAATGAAGTCGACGATTGTCTCCGGGGGGGCGCGACGGCGGGTAACCATTAACGGAGAAATGGACGCGAATTCAAGGCCAAGTTGAGTTTGAATACGTTGGGCATGCAAGGCCACTAGGGGTTCGGTTGTTGGAAATGGGGAGGAAGGGGGAGCAGCAGGAGAGCGAGAGAGCAGTAGGAGAGAAAGAGAGGGGCGCTTGGTCGACGGGACGGAGGAGAAAGACGGGACAAGGCAAAGGGAAGAGGGAGTGAGTGTCGGGGAGTGGACGTGGACGTGAACGTGGACGCGGACGTGGGAAAGGATGGGGTTGGGATTTTCCTAATTTTCGCCTGGGACGCTTGAGCAGATTTTCGGGGTGGGAAGTCTGGAGACCTGGAACCGTGAGTTAGCTAGTAGCTACATTGGCTGCTCGGGGCAGGAGCTCGCTGTCGACGCGGGTATACCTCAGAATGTGACGCGAACATTTGAGAATGTGTTCTGCCTGAGGCCACATATATCGTTATATCAAAGGCAAAGGCAAAGGGGGAGGGGCGAAAGGGACAAGACTTCGGACTCAGAGGGTTCCAAAAGTGGGTGGAAGGGGGCACAACCACCTGTCACCGCCCTGCCGCCTCCTAAATGCCATTCCAACGTCGGGTTCTGCCTGCCCTGCAAAGTGCTACGTTAGTACCATTTTGCTGGTACGTTATGCACTACCTAGGTAGGTAGGTAGGTACCCTGTCCTGTCAGGTACTTAGGGAGCCTGTAGGCCCCATTTTCCTCCAGCAGGCAGAGCTGAGATGCACCCGAGATGCCTGAATTGCTGCAATTGCTGGGTTCTTGTGTTTCCCAGGTTAACACTTGATGCAATAAGATGCAGACACCGGCGCGAGATGAAGATGTCGACCTTGTGCTCCGGATCTTTGCTTTATTCAGACTGCGCCTTCCCGTCGGCCGATGTTCCTCGTTAATGCGCGTCGCATCCCATGGCATCTTGAATGGAGCTCACATAACCCGGCACGTTTCCTCACTTGTCTCAGCGACCGCGACCGCGCTGCAAGTACAGACGCGTCATACCACGCCGAATGATAGGTATTTCTAAAGCTCTAGCTTGCCTACCCACAACCTACCCCTGCCTCACGTAATTTTCAAGCAGAGCCTCCCACTTCACGTCTGGTCTTAATCCTCTTCGACATATCGCGTTAACGTAGACTCAGTCGCAGATGCAGACGTATATGCTTGCTTCATGCAAGTGCAGACAGGCCCTCACTAACCACACCGCCGCAATCAATGTTCCCGTCTGGTTGACTGATGTCGTTCAAAAGCAGCCCACCCCGACTCATGCGCCGTACAGGCTACCTAGTCCTTTCAACACGCTTGATTTCGCAGTCGACGGACCCTTCAGAGTCAAGACGCCACGAATCCTGTATTGCAATGTGTTCCGACTTGATACGCTTTGCTCTGAAAAGCTTTTCATTTCAAAGACATCTCGTTCGATCAAACGACCTATCCACAGTTAAAATTAAGGGCGGCCTAGAGACCATTGCTGGACCCTCGCACAGACCCTTACAATAATATCACGGCAACTTCAAGCTCCAGTCATGACAACGGAAGCCGAGGTTAAGGGTCGAGCTCACACAAAATGCATAGACAGAACCAGAATTCCTGATGTGACGACAGTTTCAATCGGTGCACCGAGAATGTTAAGGTGGCCTTGGATGACGCCCACTGCCGTTTGCTTATCAACCAGTCCACGCGCGGGTGACGCCGCCACCCCGAGTCACCGGCTTTCCATCTCGCCCTCCCCCTGGGATCCGCCGAAACCGACCGGCCGTCCCGAGAGACGCAGGCATTTTCACGCCTACGAGCGACTTGCAACGGGCTGACACGTGCTGGCCAAAGCAGGTCTACCGCCAACCAAATGCGCGGGTTTGGTTTCGAGTTCTTGTGAAACATAGTACTGTTGAAGCAAATCTTTTGCACACTGATGCCTACCAAGTTGGCAAGACTAGATTATTACGGCTCGTCGTCAAAATTAACTCGCCTTACAGACTGCGTGGGGACAGACTGGGGCCAGGCATGTAGAATCCGTCGCCGTAACATGGCTCGCGCATGCGGCGCGCCAAGGTACAGATGCCAACAACACGAACTGTGAAGCTGGTCATTCGATTTTGGGCGTTATTGGCCCCTGCAATTCTTCTGATAATTGTACCAAAAACCAAAAAAAAAAAACTGTTTGGGTTGGTACATATACCGCTGTCAGAGCTACCGTCACCATCGTCCTAGATGGGAATTTGCAGCTAGCATGGACCATTTCTGGGCGTATAATTCTGTTTGGTATTGTGAATGACGCGTTTCGTAGCCTGGTCGTCTTTGAACAGCATGCGCTGCGATGCACGGCCCAGAGAGCTCCCGGCCTAGTCCTCTCCAACGCAATGATTTCATGACGTCTGATCTTCGTGTTTTATACTGTATTTTTCCGACTGTTGGAGTATTATTGTGCACATGTGCAACCTAGAGGGACCACCTGTGATACATACTCCAGTCTGATCTTAGCGTTTCGCAAAGAATGACGAGGCTGAGGTCGTGCTCTCCAGCTGACAAGGACTGTACCATATCAAAGTTTCTCGACGATTGAAGACCATGGCATGCAGTATGCGAGGAGGCGGATCGGAGCACAATGCTCGACTTGAGCAAGGAGAGACAACGATGTATTGCGCGGGGGTGCCATGCCACTCAATCGTCTTCCGGCGGTAGTTCGTCGTCAATGTACCGCACTAATGACACCCTCATTTCCGTCGTGTCATGACCCCGTAGCACGTCGCTGATGAAATGCGCCTCTACTTGCATCTGCACCATTTCCAGTGCTCCTCGCAGCACGCCGCAGAAAATATTAGAGTACCACAGCTCGTCCTGAGCTCGCTCATCGTCGGGTAGCTCAACGAAATCCGCCAGAGGATTCTCGTCAAATACAAGCGAGAACTGCTTGTTGTCTGTTGTCCAATTCGTCACCTGCGGCGTGATATTCAGGAAAATTTTAAAGCCGACCTGGTTTGCCAAGTGTCAGTACAACGCCCTTCTGGAAGACACTACGACGGCTTCCTACCCTCGCAATCATGTCTGCTGTCTCGCGGAAGTTTGAACATCTCTTCATCGTGTTCGATTTGGCCAGGTAGTCCTCAATGAGACGGAGGCCAATATTGTACCCCATCTTGTCCAACTGCTTGTTGACCTCGGCATAATCGGTGTCGTAGTCCTTGCACAGTTGCGCAACGATCGTTCCGTATGTGAGGGTGACGAGCTCGGCGTTGACTTTGTCTATCCGAGTCCTGCAATCAAAATGTCAAATGTGTTCGTTCTAGGCATATGTGGACGTTGCGACGTACTTCCAGATTCTGTCGTGTGGTTAGCTCGTGTCATCAACGCATGTACTACAGGGAAACATACTCCTCGCCCAAGCGGGTTGCCTTGCTTGCAGCCATGATCGTAGTAGCAGCTTTCAAGGTTTGTTGTTAGTTTTGATGGCCTCTGCAACGACGTCAAGTATAAGGGAAGTAAGTAGTTCGAAACACGCGGCAGCCGCAGTCAGGTCGGTTATGTTTTGTCTACGTCGTCTGTCGCCGTCTTCGCCGCAGTACCGAAGCTGTTACAAGTGCCCTTTGCACAAGGGTTGCGGTAGCGAGGGTGACTGCCTTCAGGTCGCAGCTGTCGCAGTACTTGGGTGTTTGACGTTGACTGTTTACCGGTGGTGAGGTGGGTATTGAGAGGATGGCAGTGCAGGGGTTGCTATCTATCGGGCGAGGGAGGAACAGTCGACAGTGGATATCGGCGCACCCCAATGTTGAAGCCCCACCTTCTAGCCTCAGAGCTCGGGGATCGGCAGAAGCAAGCTCCGTTCCGCCCCCAACCTCGCACAGGTCAATGATCTCAGCAGCAACACATTTTCTCTGGTCTACAACTGAACCTCGTTCAATAGCCTCGACACGCCTCGCCACGATACCCCCGCAGCCTTCGGACCAAGACAACCTCCTTAACCCTACTATTCGATATTTACACGAAATTTTGATCTGTATACCGACATCATGTCTGCCGAAAAAAGACCAGCTTCTGATGAGCCTGGCGCGGGCCAGATGATCGTGAAGCGTCAGAACGTGGGATCTTCAACCGGAGCGCTGGCTCGACTGAATGCCTCGGGAAACAGCACCGCATTGGTGCAGACAGTAAGCAGATACATCGCAGGCAACCAGCACTCTACTGATAGTATTACGGCTAGACTCCCCGGACGAGTAATCTGCAGGCACCGGTCATGGAACTCTCCGGCCACTCTGGTGAGGTCTTTGCCGCCAAATTTGACCCTACCGGCAATTTCATTGCTTCCGGGTCGATGGATAGAAGCATTTGTACGTTTGAGATTTCTGAGCGTCTCATCATGGTGCTTTGCTGATACCCCGCAGTATTGTGGCGAACCTATGGCGACTGCGAAAATTATGGCATTCTCACGGGCCACCGCGGCGCTGTTCTCGATCTACAGTGGTCCAGAGACTCTAAGATTATTTACTCAGCTGCAGCCGACACACATCTGGCAAGCTGGGATATTGAGAACGGCACAAGAATACGAAGGTACATCGGCCATGACGAGATTGTGAACACGATGGATATCAGCAAACGAGGCGAGGGTATGCTGGTAAGCGGTAGCGATGATGGTACGATAGGACTTTGGGACCCAAGATCGAAGCATGCGGTGGATCACATTGAGACCGAGTTCCCCATTACTGCCATTGCTATGTCCGAGGCCGGAAACGAAGTTTACTCGGGCGGCATCGACAACGACATCAAGGTCTGGGACCTGCGTAAGAAATCCGTTGTGTACTCCATGCTTGGACACCAGGATACGGTTACCTCACTCCGAGTATCACCGGACTCACAGTCACTGCTTTCATTTGCCATGGACTCTACGGTTAGAACATGGGACATTCGCCCGTTTGCCCCGACAGATAGGCACATCAGAACATTTGACGGCGCTTCCGTGGGCCTCGAGAAGAATCTTATTCGAGCCAGCTGGAACTCTGATGGCAAGAAAGTGGCTGTCGGCTCTGGCGACGGCACCGCCACTATTTGGTCCAGCGAGACTGGCAAGCTCATGTACAAGCTTCCTGGACATAAGGGGACCGTGAACTGCGTTGAGTTTGCGCCCGGTACGGAACCTATTGGTGAGTTGTACTTCTTGAAGCATGGTGACGATACTGAGCTAATGCATCATCAAAGTACTTTCTGCATCTTCTGATCGGAACATGCTTCTTGGAGAGCTGCGATGATGGCGATGCGCCTCGCGAGAAGTCAATCCTCTAACGGAGGGCATTTCCCAGAGCGCCTCCTGGTCGATGTGTACAACCATGCCATAGCGGCATGCAGCTCACCTCCAGTCCACCGATGATGGGGCTGAGATAGGTGACGGTGGAGAATACTATATTTGCACACGTGATAAGGTAGAACGAAGAGCGTGCATCATCAACACGATGCGCACGATTTGTTGAAAGTTTGCCGAAGTGGAAGTTAGAGCTGCCTTTTACGACCCAACAGTGGTGGCATATCTGCACGCATGGCGCGAGGAGATGCAGAGACGATATAAGACCGTAAATTGGCGGTAGTTCTTGGTAAAGGAGGCATTTACCTTACGGGGACTGCTGTAACAACATGGCAATGAAAAACAAGGCAACGACCAGTTTGATACCCTAGAAATGCCGATGTCGGCAAGTTGGTTGGGGTCGTTGGGTATATGGCTTACGTAGTGTCAAGAGAGGGCATATGCCAGCGAACGGCACGGCCCAGAAATACCTATCTGGTGTGTCTGCATTGGCCCTCGGGACAGGGCCACATGGCTCCCCGCGGCGTGAGAAACGTGGGGTTGGGAATGTGTCACCTCACCCATGAACGTTGCCCGTACAGGTGAGATCCAGACCACTGTTTTGACATCTGGGGAGTCTTTTGGCGTGTGCCCATAGACAAAGCATACCCGCGTTGTCGGGCTTCATTAGGTCTCCGGGACTATGACAACGAGCTGGGCAAGAAAGCTGCTGTGTAAAGCAGTGAAAGGTTTGCTTTCGACCTATGGGCAAGGGCAGATGTCATTTGACTTGAAGCTCGTCTATCTACACAGTGAGGTTGACCAGACCGAGTCCTTGTGGGGTTTGCTCTGGAAGAGAGGCACAATGTTCGTCTCGCACGCGCCTTGTGCTGGGGAGAGAGGAGGCTCGGTTAACTCTATCGGCTTCAAGGAGGGCATGGAGATCACTGGCAGCCGTGGCAGGCGAAGAGACGGGGCAATCTTGCGATTTATGGAGACTGCACATGGGATGACTGCAGATATCTAACGGACGAATATACGAGTTTGGACGGTGGTGATGATACCGAGGTATCACCAAGGAAGCGTTGCAATTTCTCGAGCAGGTAGTGCAGTAAGCAAGGTATCGTGGACTGTATAGTCTGTAGGCGCGCAAGAGAGGTTTGTACATATATGCTTGCGGCGTCGCATCTGGACGAGGCAGAGCGAATCCCTGTTGCGAAGTTACGAGCGCAATTAGAATGTCTCGAATGAGGGTACCCGCACCTTATCTGAGTGCAATTAATGTCAACCCCTGCTTCTTGACATGGACCAGATTTCACACCAACGAGGCATCAAATTACGAGTGGGCTTTTTTTGGAGAACGCTCACCCTAAGCCAACAGCTGGTCCGGGAGCCGTGAATTGAAGATTGGCTCGTCTTGAGGAGGAGCGGTGGGGGCCATGCCTAACACCAACAACGACAAAGACGATTCTCGTCTTGGCCGACACAAGAAACATATCAAGCCACAGAGGCCCCTTTATGGCAAGGGGGCCGGGGCCCGAGTGGTTGCTATTCTTGCCGCCAACGTTACCGTAGGTGTTGGTGTGTATTCATACCGTATCTAGGCATGTGCATCAGGTAAGGCGAGGTAGGTATAATGCTACACTGCATTAGGAAGGGGAGGGACTTGCAGCTCCTTCAGACGCTAAACGCCAAACACCATACCGGTAGCTACCAGTGGCTTGCCCCTCCAGGCCTCCAGAGCGCGACCACAATGCCGGTATCAACCGGATTTGGACTTGGGCTCTCCTCCCCCAGAGGCAAGCTGAGATCTCGAGAATCCGAAACACGCTCCTGATCCAGCAGACCCCTGGGCTAGTGCTTTGTGTGCGTCCTGTTCGTCCGGGGTCAGCTATTGATTCCATTGGCCCCGCGCTCCCAAAAACGATACCCTTGCAAATTGTGCAACACCCAAGCTGTCAGAGAAGTCGTCGACAAATGACGGCGGATCCATTCCATACCACTGTCCGCCCTTCGCTTCCCCTCGTATGCGGTGTATACTAGGCAAGAACGAGCGGCAACAGCTCAATCCCAATGCTTTTCTCGGCGATGCCCTTGCGACAACACTCTACAAGGGTTTTATGCAGATGCAACATATTCTTCTCGTCGTTGATGCCGTAGAACCTGCACGTTTCCTCCTGTTATCATCCTCATCCCGGTTTTATCCCGTCCTTACGATCCGCTGCCTCCCTGTCCTTTTTTCTGCCTCCTCATACCCCTGCCTCCGTGCCCCCGTGCCTTCTCTCCTTCTCCCCCAGAGTCTCAGCATTGCAGGTGTCGCAAGATCCCAGATATGCCGGGATGAGACTGGTGTCTGTGTGCCCGAGTTTGCCGCTTCTTTTTTCCTTCTGTCCAGTGACACGGTACGCTACTCGATACCCGCCCAATCCCCTTGCACACGGTAGACGCCTGTCTGGCGTCTCTCTCTCTCTCTCTGTTCCGCCCTCTCCAGGTAGCCTGACCTTGCCATGATCCATCTTAGCGAACCGAACTGCTGGACGGCGGACGGACGCCGACGACGCTCGGAAACGACGCCCTCCACCCTATAGTTCCTCTAGTATGTTGACAGGAGGCTTATTGTGCCCTACTACCTTCCCTCCATTCCTCTCTGCAACATTGTCCTCTTTTTCAACCCAACCTATCCATTCCACCCAGCGTCATGTTGGCGCCAGCTGCCTCTCCGGCATCGCGTGCTTCTTGCTAGCTTCCGCATGTCTTCCCGCTCGTTGTTGTTGCTCTCCTTTTTGTTTACAATAGTCACAAGACGGCACTGCGTGTCGATCGTTACCTTCAAGGCTCTGTGAGTCCAGTACATTACATTGCCCTGGCCGGCTTTATTCTTCTTGATACCCTCTCTCCCTGCTGTTTTCACACGGTCGCGAGCATCCCTCCCTTGGACCATCGCCCGACTGCTTCTCAGCCATCTGGACGCCACGCTCTTATCCCTTTGGGAACCTCGGTCGCTCGACACCTTCGGTTCATTGTTCGACGGCTCTTCTTCCCGTCCGTCGCCCTACACCATTTCCCGGCCGTTGACAGCGCCCAGTCGTTCCCGCGCAACGAGGCGGCAGCCTTTGTTCATACACCATCGTTGACTTGCCCGTCACCTCAATCCAACTGAGAAGGGGCCTGTTCGCTGCCTTTAACGCCATCAACGGCCTCTGCGGGGCTATTAGGAAACACCCGGCGGCGAGTCGCGCTTGTCAACAGACGTCTGCTTCTGAAGCATGATATAACTTTGAACGGGGATAATCACAGCTCTTCTGTCAATTTTCAACACGAGGGCTCGCTCACCAGCCGACCTGGGCCCTTCGCCATGGACTTTCTGCGCCGAGGACGGTCCTCCCACAGGGAGGGCACTGAGCAGCGGGCTTCGGCAGGATCATCGACGCAGCCGGAAATGGAGGAAGCATCACGATCCCGGTCGACACGGTTGCCTGGAACACGGCCTTCGCTCTCCTCGAGACGGGGTCCGGGTAACGGGATGCAGAGGCTTGGTGGCGAAGAAAGTGGCCCGCCCAAAACTCCTCGTTTCAACCTAGGCCTTCCAGCACTCCCAGGAACTCGTCTTAATCTGCCGCATCTCACAAGGACATGGACAGTGGGCTCCAATGGCCCGGACTCGCGGCCCAATCCAATCCAACGCCTCCCCAATCAAGGAAACGAAGCGTCGACAGACCCCCCGGCCCTGCCCCGGACCGGAGGGGCACCAGCTGCCCCGGTAGCAATGCCAGCACCCGTGGCCCGAGTATCCCGGTCCGAATCTACTGGCAGGAGGAGGACGTTCACCGGGCCGGATCCGGCAGAGATGCATCTGGCACAGATGGCTCAGGACGGACGGCGGCGTCGACGGCGTGCGCATCGCCGTCAACATGCGAACCACGACGAGAGACATCCGAAACGGTTTCTCCTTTGTATCCCCTGGCCAAAGTCGCGGCGCATAAGGTCCCAAATTCTCCAGTGCTTCATATCGGGCTTTTTCTTAACCATGCTTCTGACGGCTTGTAAGTGCAAACTCACCTTACCCAGCTGGGAGTTTTCGTATGGAACGTGTGACTGACCTCGTTGCCAGACCTAGCCTTATCTCTCACACAGAACATCCGCAATAATGAGTTTACGGTCCTGCTCATACTTGTCATCTTGTTTGTCACCGTCTTCTTCTGCCATGGCTTGATTCGGCTTTGCATGGTCATCTTTCGGCTACGACCCGACGGCGATTCCAGGCCGCCGATGCCGCAGCTTCTGGCCCCCGGCGGCTATGCTGTGCCTCGAGAACCTATCCGGGTCATGCTGGCACGCGATGAAGAAGAGCAAGGGGAGATCAGCGAGGCGTTGTTGGCCAAGCCGCCTGCCTACGGCCTTTGGCGGGAGAGCGTGGTACGTATTCGCGGTCAGGAAGTTTACGCGCATGAGACTAATACGGACCTGACACAGAGAGTTGACCCCAACCGGATATACTGGCAGCGTAATCCAAATGCCGCATCGAACGTCGAGCTGTCCACATCGGCAGAGAGCACCAGTGGGCCTCGGCCGCCGTCTTATGCTTCGGAAGACGGGGTGAGCTACGTCGTCGACGCTCGCCCCCGATCGATCGCACCGGCCATGACGGAAGCCCCAGTGCCGTCGCATCCTTCCGAGATTGGGCGCGTGGGTGAACGCCAGGTTCTGTCATGAGTTGACAACGATCTCATCCCTTTCTGGCGATGAGCACGATTATCTATTCCATTAATGTGATTCAACACCCGGCGGCGGCGTTGGTGTATGTTTGTTTCGGGGTCGGTTACTGTGCGACGCGCCAATGATGGCACTGGCGTCGGTGCGGGCCAAGACGACTCAAAGCAAAATAGCAACGCTTCAATGCGGAGTGTATGCGTCTAGAGAGAGTCTGGCCGTGTAAACAGGTGTCTTGTTGACCGTGGCGGCTAGGGTTGGCTTGGCGCGACATGTAAAAAACCCCGGGCACTTGCAATAGCGCAAGACGGAGTAGTATATATATATATATATGTATAATATGTCGGTTGAGCCCCAACGGGCCGACAAAGCGATGCATCGTCCAAGATTTCACCTGCTTCAAGAGATGCCCCCAAGCCATATGTTGGGGAAGTGTGGCCGGGACACTGGGAGACCAAGCGCAGGTGACGACGCAAAGCACGAGAACTATGATTGGCGATGACCCTAGCTGCGGAGGAGTGGTTTCCACAACATGTTGGCGGTTACATCCTCGTCACCCCTGATGACCTAAGGCGAGAGACGGAGAGGACACCCGTAAGTGAGGTGAAGGAAAAGCGAACGCGAGACAAGACGAGATTGAAGAAGCACAAGCTACTAGCGGTGGCCCTGGACAGGCGACAGACGAAGTATGACTTGCCGAGGGTACCGCTACGTCAGCCCCGACGGTTACTAGGCGGCTAACCCAAGATAGTGCCTAGGTACCTGCCTTTGGCAGAGTGAATGCAGTACTCCGGACCAGGTCAAAAGTTCGGGCACATCAAAAAGGATAGCCCAGTACGGATACTCCGTACAGAGTGTCCTATTGCACCACCAGAAATCACGTTTGTCACTACTTCACTACAGCTGCTGATTGGGTCGCTCTTTTCGCTGTGCCCAAACTTTTGACTTATTACTGTACCTGTCTTCCCCGCCCTCCCACTTTTTATTTATTTATTACGGAGTACGGATACGTCGTGATGAATGACGGAAGCCCCCTCTAAGGCGGTCCGTGTGTTTCCCGAAATCCCTCCCGTACAACGGTGGTGCGCCGGATCGAAAACGGACACCCACTGAGAGAGTTGCCTCTGACTTGATTAATTTTCTCTTATTTTCTTTTTAATTTTCTTTTTGTGCTACAGTCGCTTTTGTTTGGACATGGGCGTGGACCGTGCGCTCTGGGTTTTTGTCCCCGGTCGCTCAGCTGACATGGGCCTCTTTCAGCATCTTCAGAGTACCGTACCTACCTAGGTTAGCACGTTAGGTAGGTGAGGGGAGGAAAGGCATGGTGTAGCTCTGGCATGGCGCGGGAAAGCCAATCATCCATCCTCGCTAGTGCTCACTTTCTGGTGACGACAAGGCGGAAAGGCTGGGCGAGTGCAAATGTGGGCGAGTGCAAATGTAGGCGGGTGCAGAAAGGAAAGTGCAGCTGAAGGGCTCGAATGCGTGTCAGCAGCAAACTCGGGCCTCTTCCTCGATCCTCCTGTCTTCACTTCCAGTCTCCGTGTTCCAGAAACGTATGTGCGCTGGGGCCATCAGGTGTCCAGCAGCAATCAGAGGATACCTTTTCTTCGTCACCTGCCTCGCCCGCTCCTCCCAGCCCGCTTCTCCCATCCGAATCCAACCCAGCCCAATCTGGGCCCGTACTCCCCTTTCTACTTCCTAGACATGTTCAGAACGGGGGTCATCCCCGACACTACTGCAGTGACTGGCTGATGAATTGCCCCAAGTTCATACTTTTTTTGCTTTGGTGGGAATTAGTGGTTTCCTGCTTCGTCTTACACACATACCTAATGTACCTAGGTAGGCACGTAGGTGCACACACACACACACACACACACACACACACAGATACCCTTACTCACTACCTTCCGGTTTTGAAACCCCCCTAGTCAAGTCCGATCGGGTAGTTTTTGGTTTGAATCCTTCCTCGTCTGCGAACTCGCGTCTTTCTACCTAGTGAAAAGAAAGAGAAGGGAACAAGATAAAAAAGGTAAATAAATAAATAAATAAAAACCCCCCCGGAAGCAAGTTTCCTCGCCTCCGTTCTTCGCCCCCCCGTCCACCCCCGCTTAGGTACCTAGTGCACAGTCACTACCTAGACCCCTCTTCCATCACAAACCATTTATTTTTTTGTCCCCTTCCCTTCCCTCCCCTCCCTCCCTATAAACCGCAACTCTCTTCGCAACGAACTCGACTGTCCCAATATTCTCAACGGTATTTTTTGCAAAAAGGTAAGCTTTTCCCTCGACTCTTTATTCTTGCATGCGCAGCCCATGCACACATACATATGCACAATTCTTCATGTTCCCTACCTCTTTCCTTCTCCATCTCAGCGTCTTTGTCCCTCTTCCCCAGTCATCACACCCCCTCATTGTCTGCTCCCTGCTCGCCATGCGGCACCGCAAGCTTCCCATCATCCTGCCGTCGTATCAAGTGTATGCGATACACCGAGGATCGCCCTGCCCAGCTTGTTCAGCAGCACAATCGCTTCTGTTAGCAGCCGCCACTGTACCACCACACAGTTCGCATTGCATCGCACCGCGACGACACAGACCAGCGCACCCCAGGAACACCTCACTCAGCCTCTCGTCCGCCTCAAGTCGAGTGGCCACGTCGATCACCGGGTTAAAACACACACGGCACTCGAGATGGCTTTCGCATTGCGTCCTCGCTTGTGTTGCGGCATGCTGCTGTCGCTAGTGATGCGCCAACCCCGCCTTACTGGTTTGGTCACAAGCCCACACACGAACTTTTGTCGTTTGCGCCTTCTCAACCCATTCCGTCACCCCCTTCAAAATCCCCCGCTACTGGATATATCGCCTGCACCATAACCTGACCGAACCCGAAGACCGAATCAGCCCTCCGTCGGCACTTAGCCACATTTGCGCCGTCTCGCTTGCCGTCATCACCGCGCGTTCGGTCCTGCCATTCCGATTTGGAACATATGCGCCGCTCTCCCGAAAAGCCTTCGGTGGATCATTTGCCATGATCTCTCAATCAGTTTGCAGCTACCGTCATAGCAATGCCGCGCGAAGAACCCATAAGTCTTGAGCTTTGGGGTACTGTCTTCGGGACGAGAAGCAATAACTGTCGCAGGGCTTGTCGCTGCGAGCGCCGGATTACTTGCACATTCTCTGTACGGCCCCCAGGGCAGTCGCTGCCGAATCAAGCTACATGCCCTTGCCCAAGAAACCATCATGACGGGCCACTTGATTGCGCTATTGCCAACTGAGGTCCCGTTGCGGTTCCGCTGTTGCCAAAGTGCAAGGAATGGTGCTGCGGGCCGCGCTGGTTTTGCTATTTGTTGTCTGCGACAATTGACACTCGATCTGGACACGATGAATGTTCTGTAGACGGAAAGTTGCCGCTGCAGAATGTGTGGCAGACATTAGATGCACGAGACTCGATGCGCTCGGCACGTAAGGCTAACATGGACAATCTTAGTCACATAACTATCAAAATGTCTTCCCTCTCTCGTCGCGCCTGCTACAAGTGTGGCAACGTTGGCCACTACGCCGAGGTTTGCTCCTCCGCTGAGCGTCTCTGCTACAACTGTAAGCTCTGCGCTTCCCCAATGGCCAGATCACTCAGACCGCTAACGAAAGAATACAGGTAAGCAGCCCGGTCACGAGTCCAACGGCTGCCCTCTGCCCCGTACTACCGAGGCCAAGCAGTGCTATCACTGCCAGGGTCTTGGCCATGTGCAGGCTGACTGCCCTACTCTGCGCTTGAGCGGTGCCGGCACGAGCGGCCGCTGCTACAACTGCGGACAGCCCGGCCACCTCGCCGTGAGATTATCTGGAACCCTGATGCCTACGATTTGGATTGCTGACACTTTGAGAAGCGTGCCTGCCCCAGCCCTGCCGGTGTCAACATGGGTCGTGGCGGTCCCGTTCCCCGCGGCGCATACGGTGGTTACGGCCGAGGCGGCTTCACCGGTGGCCCTCGTCCCGCAACCTGCTACAAGTGCGGTGGCCCCAACCACTTTGCCAGGGATTGCCAGGCTCAGGCTATGAAATGTTACGCATGCGGCAAACTTGGTCACATTTCCCGCGACTGCACTGCGCCCAACGGTGGCCCTCTCAACACTGCTGGCAAGACCTGCTACCAGTGCGGCGAGGCTGGTCACATTTCTCGTGATTGCCCCCAGAAGAATACCAACGGCGAGATCCCCAACGATGTGGACCTGACGGCTGCCCCTGGCATCCCCCAGCCCGCGGTTGCGCCCATCGCGCCCATCGCGCCCATCGCCCCCGTCGCCTAGGTGGCGACCACGGCCGTGTCCACCTTTAGATGAGGTGACTTTCTGGTCTAGGCCAGCAAAACCAGTCTGCACATTGTGCAGACTAGTCCTTCCCCTTTGCGGCGTTGCTCCGTGTGACACCGCTTGCTCATGTTTTCAGTACGACCACTCACGCCTCTCGAACTTATTTACTACTGCTACTCCACCTTCCCCCTTTTCATTCTAGTTATTACTTCAATTTCTGCACAAAATGGGCTTGTCGCCAATCGGCATCCTTTGTTTACACGGCGTCTACACGGATTCCCCTTCGTCAACACTATTCATTTTCTGGAACAAAACGGGAAAGGCTTCCTTTCTTCATAGTACGCTTGGTTCTTTGCAACGACTCTCACGACGGACGGTCTCAACGTATTTGAATGCATCTTCAGTCCATCAATTGGAAACAGAATGTTCAAGGCCCTCGCAGCCACCTACAGTCGGTTCACTTGGGCTCGGCTGGGCTACTTGCGGTTGGGTATCCCCAACAAAGTAGCACAGGCAGCGGCGCTAGTGAGCGCGTTGCGCGAGACTACGACAGCAACGAGAATAAATCACAGGACAGCGGTGTCGAGGTAACTTGTGGCTGGGGATTTACACTGTCGTGATGCACCGGTCGACAATAGCCTAGATGGACGGCTCACGCTGGTCCCGGGTGGATGCCGACTGACCGCAACGGACGAGAAAATATTCTTGGAATGGAAGACGGGGCTTGAGGGGGAGGTGAGAGATTCGAGTATCTTATGAAGAAGAAGAAGAGTTTTGGGGCGGTGGAAGTGGTTGTTGAGTAGAAGACCCTTTCGAAGGGAAAAATGGTGGACACCTTGGCAAAGCTGTTGTGGCGTGACGCACAAAAAAAGAAGCTGCTGTTGTTTGAGTTGTCTGCGTGTCTTTGGCGGAGGGGTGTTGCAGTTGTGACGGGTGATCTGAATTGGGTGATGTTGTGGTGGGTAGGGCGCAGCTGGGGTGGATGGGGCCGAACATTCGATTGCCGAAGCCACGCCATAGCGTCCGGGCTAAAGGATACCTCAACATGCTTTACGACCAGCTACGAGGTGCGATGGCACGGATATTGGGCAAGCTATGGGAACAAGGTAGATATGACGACCCCCAGAAACACCAAGACCGGAGGAGAGAGTCCAAGGCTTTGCACTGAGCCCGATGCAGCCAGCCGTTGTTGCATGAGCTGTTCAGAAGCCGAAGAAGGCCTGCAAAGCCAATCTGGCCTTGGGCTCAACTTATCGCCCACGGCCGGCGTCGGCGATTGTCTTTTTGATAATCAGGATTGGACATGGTCGTTGATGTTGCTGTATGTGTCGCCACTTATCGGTAAGTCGGTGAGGCGCCGACGATGACGGGGAAGAGTTGAACTGCGGTCTCAGCTGCGGCGTAACCGGACGGTAGTGGGACCCGGCGCTGCGGCAGAAGCTTTGGCCACCCATCCCGTGATTCCCACCTCACGAGGAGGCTTGCTTGCAGTCGGGCTCCTGCCTTTCCTGCCATGTCTCGCCACGTCATGCCGACGGGCCTTTCGTAGATTGTAATCGTTGCCCCACGACCCAAGACGCAATAACCACATGCGGGCTACGATGATAACTCGGCGAACAAAGGCCAAACCGCTTCGCTGCATCAGTATCTTACTCGATGCCAAGAATCGGCCATGGATGGCTCCAAAGTCCGAAGCGGGGTAAAATGTCAACAGCCCGCCTCAGGCGCTAATCAGCTCTGGGCCATTTCAACCCACGAGGTGGTCTTGCATGCCGCAGCCTGCATCATCGGCGCCATATTCTGGAGTTCACTGTTGCGCAACAGCCTGATGTTAGGGAGACCATCAGCTTAACCCACTCTTTCTGCCCGTCTCTGCCTATCTGCCTGATGACACGAGACGGCTTGGCTGTGAAAATAGGTCACGAGTGAAGCACAACTCGAAGCCCCGTACCACACCCTACCTGCTCTCCATGCAGCAGGCATGCACGTCGAGCGACGTTTCTCGCCTGAGGTCAGTTTCGTAAGCCGACGGTTCTTAGTTGGACAAAGAGCCTCATCTTAACAGGTGAAGGGACTCTCGGGCCCTCTTAGCTTATGTGTGTGTATATAGGGATGGAGAGCGCTGCCCCTAACCTGCATTTCGCAACTAGTGAAGTTTGCCTGGTGCATGCTCTCTCCCGACGAGACCTGATCGTTCTGTTCTGGCACTTTCGTGGGTGTCTCTTCCTTTCCTGGACGTTGTCTTATACTTCCTTAAGGATCTATAATAGTGCAGCTGAGGCCGCCTGCCTCGTTAGCACCGCAAATTGAACAACGCAGCCTAGGTAGCTGGTGGCTCGGGTCGGCTGAACGAGTGTCAGCAAGCACGATCGATATTCAGTACTAGCTGCCATCTATGTAACAACATCCATTAGCAATTCCCTCAATGCTTCCCGCCATGTCGTCCAGCAGCAGCTCTAGCTCAGATACAGAATCCAGTTCCTCGTCTGCGGTGCCAGACATCATTAACCACCTGCATCACCGAACACACCTAGCCAGCATGCCTGTGATCCTTAGCAAACCCCGAAAGGTCAAGCAACAGCCTCCTCAAGAAATTGTCGACGATTTTTGGGCAAAGTTTACCACCAAGGCCCCGGGTAAAGGTTGGTCGCTTCCTTGCTGCAAGAGATCTCCGCCGCCCGCCCTCGCATCAAGCCCGATATGAGTCTTGTCTAATCGGCGTGCTCAGCCACAACTGTCATTCCCCAGAACGCGTATGCGGAGAGGGTTGCGAAGCGATCCGCTACTGTCATAGGCATCGGCACTCAAACTTCATACGAGGAGGCTGCAACTGTCTGCAGAGCCAAAGTCGAGAAGATTGTACAAGAATGCCGGAGGGTGAACCAACGTTATAGAGACCCTCATTATGACATCGAGTTTGACTTGAAGTTTGGGCGACGAGACTGCCTCGAATCCCTCTGGAATACCAAGGGCAGGGATCCTCCGGAACCTTTGTTCCACCCGAAAGCCGTGAAACGGGTTGTCGACATCTTCGACAAGCCGCAATTTTTTATCGAAGGGCCTACAGCCGATGATGTACGCCAAGGCCGGGACGGGGACTGCTGGCTCATGGCTGCATTGTGCAACCTCAGCAACAAGCCTGGTCTAATCGAGAGGGTTTGCGTTGCCCATGATCAAAATATCGGCGTCTATGGATTTGTCTTTCATCGCGACGGGGAGTGGTTCAGCGAAATCATTGATGACAAGGTATCTAGCCGCTTATTTGCCCTATCCTCCATGCCCAAGTCGACTCATCCTACAGCGGCGGGCATGGGAGGAGGCGTCTTTTATTCATGCTAACCTGTGTCGTAGCTGTATCTCACCAAGCCCGACTATGATGAAGGACATCTCGAACGTATTCTTTGGGAAGATCGAGAGCGCGTCAACTCAGAGGAGGCCTACAGACGCATCTACCAGACGAACAGCGGTGCGTTGTATTTTGCTCAATGCGAGAATCCAAATGAGACATGGCTGCCTCTCCTCGAAAAGGCCTACGCCAAGGCGCATGGTGACTATGCGTCTATCGAGGGTGGCTTTACCGGCGAGGCCATTGAAGATCTGACCGGAGGCGTCACCTCTGAGATATACACGACGGATATTCTTGATAAGGAATACTTTTGGAACGAGAAGCTGCTCAAAGTCAACCAGGACTGGCTTTTGGGCTGTTCCACGGGATTTGCATCAAGAGGCTGGGGCGAAAGAAAGGGTATCATTGAGATGCACGCCTATAGTGTCATGAAAGCAGTCGAGATGGACGGCCATAGACTAGTGTTGTTGAAGAATCCTTGGGGCAAGGGGGAGTGGAAAGGCGCCTGGAGTGAGTGATATCTTAGGCTCTTGATGAGTGTTCATGTTACTCCATGCTAACGAGCAGCAGGTGACGGCTCCAAGGAATGGACCCCGGAGTGGTTGCAAAAACTCCAACATACGTTTGGAGACGATGGAGTCTTCTGGATCTCCTACGTTGACCTCCTCAAGAAGTACAGCATCTTCGATGCGACTCGGCTGTTTGGCCCTGGCTGGAAGGTTACATCTATATGGACGACACTTTCGGTACCGTGGACACTGGATTACCACGATACATACTTCGCATTCACAATTTCAAAGTCAGGCCCAGTAGTTCTTGTCCTGGCTCAACTAGACGACCGTTACTTCCGAGGGCTTGAAGGACAGTACAGATTTGACTTACAATTCCGTCTGCACAAAGCCGGCCAGGAAGACTATGTCGTACGAAGTCAAGCATCTTACCGCATGACCCGCTCAGTCAACGTTGAGCTCGATCTCGAAGCCGGTAGCTACGAGGTTCTCGTCAAGCTGGATGCAGTTCGAAACGATCAGGTTCTTCCCATCGAGCATGTTATTCGAAAAAATGCCAAGGGTCGCCGGGAGAAGCTTATCCGAATAGGGCTGGCATACGACCTTGCTCACAGCAAAGGGAAAGTAGTGGAGTCTTCCCAAGAGAAGGCAGCCAGAGAAGCTTGCGAGAAGAAGAACCGGGAAACGAAACGCGCTGAAATCAAACGGAAGCTCCTCGAGAAGCGAGAACAACAGCACTACCTCAAGGTCAGAGCTGTCAAAAGAAGACAGAGGGAGGAAGCAAAGCGCAAAGCACGGCACAAGGCTAAAATCGAGAAGTTAGGGGCCACAAAAGGGATGCGGTCTGTACCGGGAAGACTTTGCTCTGTACCATCAAAGCGACCACAAATACACGAGGAACCCCCCGTATCCCTAGAGTCACCGAACTCCACGACAAGAAAACATATCCCGATACAAACGCCCGACTTTGTGGGTGTTGAGCCAAGGATAAACGACCTGAAAATATGCGGAATGGAGCAGCGCCAGAACAAGTTTGCTGACCGTCCAAAAATCACTGTCCCGGAAGAGTCACCGGCCTCTCCCCGTACTCATGATGGGGCGAGACCATCCATGAATATGCAAGCAAGGATGCTTGTTCGTTGCCACGAAGGGCTATCCATCAAAGTACCAGAGGCCATTCTAGAGACTCAAAAGTCAAAAGGTGATGCGAGAGAGGTCAGTAGCGTTAAGAGTGGAGGTCACGGAGCCACTCCACAAGAGAGCGAAGCAGCAGCCCCTTCGAGAGCTTCCGATTTCTTGCTATGCGAATCAGACGACGATGGGATTTCAAGTGTCTCCAGCTTGTCAGAGCTCTCTGAGCGGGAACTAGAACTCGAGATCGATGCCATAGAGGCACAAGAACCCATTGCTGTTGGCCGCATGTCGCCGCAGCCGGCGCCGGCGGTATCCGTTGACGACCAGGATGAGTTTGAGAGGGACCCTTGGAACGCTGTGGCTGTGGTGGGTTTTCGGATATACTACAAAGCATCAGAAGATTGTCAAACCGAGGTTGTCGTTAAGCTGCGAGTTGTGCGACCAAACCCCTACAACAAAGAGGAAGAGACACCGAAAGCATCAAAACCGGGCGACAAGAAGTCGAAAGGTCTAGATGTGGACGACAGCGCCAAAGATGCCACTCTGGAGGGGGAGATCAAACAGCGGAAGAAGAGCATTAGACCTACCAGTGAGGATCCCAGCGACACCTCTGTGTTAATTCGCTGTGGGACTGGCAGAGGAGCGCAGGCTGCGCAGGGAGCAGACGTACAAGCAAGGGCAAGCTTCAACTTTTGAGACCAATGGCGTTTTTTTAAGGCTTCGGAAGGAACTAGGAGGGACTGGCAGATTGCTTTTAATTGACATTGGGGTATCCTTAGAGCCTAGAACCTAACGCCTCTCTCCCATCAGTATCCAATATACTCTCATGAGCTCAACAAAACGAGCGCTTTCGCTTTAGCCGTGACGTATATCGCCCTTAAAAAGCGCTTCAGAAGCTATCGAGGAGGTCTTCAAGCTTTCGTTTCTCTCCTGCGGTCACACGTTCCACGACGGGGGAGTCATCTTCCCTGAACAAGCTTCCAGATTCCGTGGATTCAGGCAGAAGGCTGACACGACCGCCGACGCGTGCCAAAAGAACTCGCATCTTCTCCATCTCCTTTTCGATCTCACCGTCGCGGGTAACAAGATTCTCCTGCACGCCCATACCATCATTGTCGGAGCGAAAAGGGCCAAGTAGAGCCTCCATGCGCCGCACCCGTCCCACGCGGGCTTCAACCTGCCGCCTCCTCTCAGCGAGCGACCTAAGGCGATCTACTTGCTCTTCATATCGCCTAGCTTCCATAGGGTATGCGATGACGTCGCGATCGGCCGGCCATGTCGAAGGAAGGGACTTAACGGCCGCCTCCTCAGCTTTTGTGCTGCTCCGTTAATCATCACATCCAGACTAATCATGGCACGGGTCCGTTCGACATGTCAGAAGAACGACTTACTTAGGTCCAAAGACAGAGGCAGTCCCTCGCCTGGCTCGTCGTCGTGCGCCGCGAACGGCTGGGACAGGTAAAGGGCGTCGATTTGCTCGGCGACATGGCGGCTCGCCTGGTGCGAGTAGGCGCGCCGCGAATGTTGTAGTACGGCATTGTTGAGCCGGGCGACAACATGCTCAACGACTGGGTCAGGAATTGGGGTCTCAGCTGCTTCGTTTGCGGCAAGCCAGGAAGGGGATGGCTGGAGGGGCAGCGAAAGGAGACGGCTCTGGGCTGCTAGGAAGGCTTGCTTTTGTGCGATCACCGTCGGGGGAGGGGCTTGCGTTGACGCCATCTTGATGTACGGGGATACGCACGGCCGTATCACATCAACTGTGAGTTTTTCTGACACTTGGATGGAGTTGATACCTGAATAGGTAGGTAACGAGGTAGGAGCAAGCAGAGGCCGGTTCGAACAGGGGGGGTGCGGTAGAATGGACCGAGACGCGGCGGCCGGGCACGCGGATACCGGGGTTGGCGGCGATTGTGGGAGCAAGTTAGCGGAGGGGCTGGACGCGTCGGAGAGGTGGGCCACGGTTCGAGGGCCCTGAACAGGTACGTACCTGTACTTACCTACTTCCCTATCTACCTAGGCAGGTACCTCCCGTGCTCCCCTCCTTCCTACCATCACATTCAAATCTTGGCCGAGTGATGAAGTGTTTGTCACCAGCAGCCCCAAGTCATTTTGTTTTCTTTCTTTCTTTTTTCAGGATAATTTTCTTTTTTCTCTTCCTACCCCTCTTTCTTCCGCTAGACAATCTGTACCCCTCGACTCGGTTCGGCGGTCTAGCTCAATACGGGCTGTTGTGTATGGCGCAGTGTTTTGCTCGCAGCCCGGGTTTGCATTTCCTTTCCCAGTGCCTGGCACCCTCGTCAGTGGCTGTGTGATGGATGTAACAATCCTTGTCGAGCGAGGCATAGGCACACCGCTACGGGACGCATACCTATAGCCATCTCCCCTTTTCTTGGTCGCCCCCGCCATCTATATCAACACTAATGCTGTCCGTATGCACTCGATCTATCCCGTACGGCCGCATGGATTGGAAAGTTTGGTCGGCTTACTTGTTATCTGCACGGTAGGCCTTTCCGTCTCACTCCAAGAGGCTGGGGGGACGGGGGAGAGAAAAGCTCTCATCGTGCAGCAGCTCACGTGGTCGAGTCTCTTGGAATCCTTTATGCATACCTAGCTTCTGTGATGCGTCTTCCCCCTCCGCTGAGGATCCAGACGTTCGTCCCTAGCTCAGCCCTGACTTCGCCTATCTGGGTGGCCAGATGTTTGCTTGCGAGAAGCTATCAATGTTTGCCCCCCAAACTTGTGCCTCTATGTGGCCCTGCGCTAAAGCAAACTGTCACTTTGGGACCATTGTCCAAGACCCTGGAACGTCGTTATTGCGTTGGCTGGGTTTTCAACTTAAATGAAAGGTCCCCTTCTCACTAGTTGCTTTGCCACTCCGTTCATGTCTGCGACCGTGTCAAATATTTTAGCCGTTCTTCCACAAACAAGAAGGAAACAAGCGGCGGCGCTGTCTCACTCCCTGGTCCATATCAACCTTGCGTTGTGCCGAGCCCCCTTTGGGTACCGTTGCGATGTCATCTACTCCTCCTTTCTCAATACCTTCCGTCCAAGGCTTCGTCGCTCTCGCGCGCAAGGTTTATCACCCCATTGGTTTCAAGAGGGGTTACAACTTTACCCTGTTTGTCGTCACGGCGGGAGGGATGATGGGTTTCGCCCTTTCCCGCATGATATATTTCAACATTGATGGCGTGTTTTGCAACCCGGATCACAAACAGCGCACCGTTCCAGGGGAGTGTTACTTCTATCAGTCGGGTACGGGGAGGGCCGGCATCGTAATGCACCTCGCTGGCATGATTCCTGGTGGGTTTCTCGCCTGTCTGCAGTTTATACCCGTCATCCGACAAAAGGCCATACTGTTCCATCGCCTCAATGGGTATCTCGTCATCCTCCTTAGCATTGTTGGTATCATCGGTGTCTTGATGGTTGCCCGTCGTGCCTTTGGGGGGGGCGTGAGCATGCAGACGGCGATGGGCACCAGTAGTATCATGTTTCTCGGCGCTCTGGGCCTCTCTTTCTACAACATCAAGAAGCTCCAGATAGAGCAGCATCGTGCCTGGATGATGAGAGCCTGGGTCTACGTAAGACAAAACATTGCAAATCTTGACCTCTTTGACAGGATTGAGGGTTAACATACCATGCTTCATAGGCCGGCTTCATCGTCACCATGCGCATCATCGGCTTCCTGGCCGTCATGATTACGGCCGACTCAGACTACTACCAGGTCAAGCAGTGCGCCGTGCTAGATTTCATTTTCAGTCACAATCAGACCAAGGTCATCGATCTCTACCCGGGCTGCGGCGGCTACTATTCGGGCGAGAGCCCTGGTCTCAATGTCATCATCCACAGCAACTATCACGCCCACCAGCCCGCCGAGATCGCGGCCGGTTTCACGTCCGTCTTCGATGCCGGGTCTTGGCTGGCTCTGGTTATCCACGCCGTCCTTGTCGAATTATATGTAAGCTTGATTCCTCGCAACTTCTTCTACAACCTGTCGATTTTTTCCCCTTCGGTCTAGTTGTCAGTGCGGGAGACTGAATACTGACGAGACCTTAGCTCCATCTGACTCCTGCGGAATCCGAATGTCTCCGCCGCATCTCATATCAGCGCCAGCTCGAAGCAGGAATGAAGAACGCCGGGAATGCGGGTCTCACCGTCCAGAGATTGGGAGACGCAGAGCCTTGGCTGCCACCGGCCGAGCTGCTGCAGTCAGAACACGGCAGAACACCAAGCTCCGACGAAAACATGGGAGAGAAGGGCGTAGGCGCTGTATGAGAAGCGAATCTCTCTTGGACAATCTTCCACGAAGTGGAGCATGCGACCGTTAGACGATGTTGTATCTGGCTAGCGTTTGGCAACCCTGTAATGGTGTCGAAACTTTGGCCCTGCTCTTCCAGACCCTGCATACTTGCAACGATCTCCGCTCTGATAACCTGGACCTTTTGGCTCGGCCGCTTGCCGCTCGTGACCTCAAGCTGCGCTAGAATCTGTAAAGCGGTCCGCACATGTGTAGCCAGTGTCGAGAAACCTGGCCGGTCCACTGAAGCGTTGGCCACGCGTCGTAACCGTTCATTTTGCGGAGCAGACCTGGTGGTCTGCTCGACCTCGCAGTAGAAGCGTCAGAGCTCCGCAGAGTAGGCATCACGAGTATAGTGACCGGCATAACACACTATAAATTAGGATGATTATATTGGGATCTGCTTTGTTGTTTGGCTCACTCACTTGGCCAACCAATTATCTGGCCCTGTGTGGATGTTATAGGGTTCATTCGTTCATGTCCAAGACCAAACAGAGAAAGGCTCCTTAGTAAAACACCATTCCACCATATGCCGCAGTACATAACCCCTTTTTCTTTCCTTCTTTTCTCAACTCTTTCTAAAGGCCGGACCACCAGAACGTCTCACCAACCTGGAAGCTACCCTTGGCGGCCTTATCCGTCAAAACACTACTGTCGCTGACAATTACTTCGTACTCTCCCTCTTCAGCACACCACTGGTGACGCTCCTCGTCAAAGTAACTGGCAGCGTACTTGGTCTCGATATCGACTGTGACACTTTTGCTCTCCTCCGGCGCAAGGAACACCTTTGCAAAGCCCTTTAGCTCCTTAAGAGGGCGGTTGACCTTGGCCTTCTGCTTGGGCGCGATATAGACTTGCACAACCTCGGCACCCTGCAACTTGCCCGTGTTTTTGACATTGACGTTGACGGCAATCTTGCCATCCTTCTCAGTGACCTTGAGGCCGCTGAAACTGAAGCTCGTGTAGGACAGGCCGTGACCGAAGGGAAAGAGTACAGGGCGGTCGATGTACTCGTAATAGCGGTAGCCAATGTAAACATCCTCGCCGTACAGCGTGCGGCTGGCCTCGGTGCGGTAGTTGAGGTAGGCCGGGTTGTCCTGGACACGCTCGGGGAAGCTGAGGGAGAGCTTGGCCGAGGGGTTGACGTCGCCGAAGAGCACGTCAGCGATGGCGTTACCTGTCTCGTTGCCGCCGTACCAGGCTTGGACAAGGGCCTTGACGTCCTTGGCCCAGGGCATGCGCACGGGGGTTCCCGACTGGTTGACGACAACGGTGTTCGGGTTCGCCTGAGCGACGGCCGAAATGAGCTTGTTGAGGTAGCCCGGGAGGTCCATGTCGGCGCGGTCGTTACCCTCCGTCTCCCAGTCGGCATTGAGACCGGAACAGATGATGACCTGGTCGGCATCCTTGGCGAGGGCGGCTGCCTTGGCAATCTCGGCCTTGTTGTCAATGACCTTGCAGCCGCCAATGCGCAGAGCGCCGCCGCCGAAGATGACGTTGCCGCCCTGAAGCTTGGATGACGGGGCCGAGGCGAACTCAACCTTGAAGGTGTACGTCTCGCCTTTCTTGAGCTCGACTCGGCCCTTCTCCTCGACGGTGGCGGCGCCGAAAAAGGCGTCGCCCTGGCGCTGACTGGTGCTGTTGTCGATGACCAGCTTGCCGTTGACAAAGAGGTTGGCTGTACCGCAGACGATGAGGCCGAGCTCGTAGGCGCAGTCTTCCTCGGCAACGAAGGAGCCTTCAAAGTCGGCGTACCAGAGATTGGACTTGAGCTTGGGGTTGTAGTAGTCGACGAGCAGCAGCTCTGTTTTGGTCAGGACGAGCTCGTCAACAAACTCGCGGTGGCGGTCCGTCGGGGGCTCGTTGTAGGCACGCATCGTCATACCGTGCTTGCCGTCAGCCGACTTACAGACATTTCCAAGGAGTGGAAGGAGCTTGTGAGAGTAGGCACCCTCAGTATACTCAGGAGGAGACTGAAGCTTTTTGCTGATACCGTCGAAGGGGGTGACAGCGTAGTATGCAGCCAGGGCGGCAGAACCACCTCCGTGGTATGTGGCGATCTTTGCGTTGGGGCCGATGACAACAGTCTATAGTCGTAAGAGGTCAGCGATCGCCACCATGTCATCTATCCCATGAGCGTTTGCCGACCTTCTTGTCCTTCTTCAGGGGAAGCACGTTGTCATCGTTCTTTAGAAGGACGATACTCTCACCGCCGATGCGTCTCAGCAACTCGGCAGTCTCGGGGGTGTCTCCCGTCTTCTCGGGGGCGCCCTCGGGAATGCCGGTAGCTACAGCCTTCTTGATGAACTTGAGCATGGCGCGAGCTCTCTCATCGAGCACGTGCTGACGGACTTTATCCGTCGACACGTTAAACTTGAGAGGCTCTCCACGGAAGCGAGGGGGGCCGGGCATCTCGAGGTCGAGACCGGCGTTGGCTGCCTCCGTGGTACTATAGGTCCCGTACCAATCGCTCATAATCATGCCGTCCCAGCCCCACTCCTTACGGACCAGCTTGTCCAGCAAGTCGGAGTTCTCACTGCAGAAAGTGCCGTTGACGCCGTTGTAGGCCGTCATAAGGGCGCCAGGCGTGGAGTCACGGAAGGTCAGCTGGAAGGGCAGTGCGTATATCTCACGCAACGCGCGCTCCGTCACAATACTGTGGACGGCATTGCGCCTGTGCTCCTGGTCGTTGCAGACAAAGTGTTTTGGGGTCGCCTGGATGCCAGTGCTCTCGATGCCTCTTACGATGGCAGCGGAGCCAAGCCCGGCCAGGACAGGATCCTCACCAATGGACTCGAAACCTCGGCCACCGAGCGGGGAACGTTGCATGTTGATGGTAGGGCCCAGAATGCAATGGGCTCCCTTGAGCTTGGCCTCCTCGCCCATCTTCCTACCGGCCTCTTCGAGGAGCTCAGTGTTGAAAGTGGCGCCGAGGGCCGTACCACAAGGGAAGCAAGCGGCCTTGATGCCATTGAAAAATTTGGTGCCGCGCACGCCATTGGGGCCGTCGGAGAGTCGAATGGAGGGGATGTTGTGGTTGGGGAGGGCTTTGGTATGCCAGAAGTCGATACCTTGGGAGATTCCACCGTTAGCTTGTCATTCACCCTTTCCGGTACTCGATGGAGCGATTCAGCAGAATGCAGGGACGAAACTTACCCGCAAGAAGGTCAACCTTCTCGGAGACGGTGAGCTTCTTGAGCACCTCTTCTACGTCAAAGTCGGCCATTGCGCGTTCTGGATAGCGGCGGGCAGCGTGAAGCGACTGGATTATCTACAGAAGCCTCTTCAACAATCCACGGTGTGTCTGCCAACAATGAAGAGGAACAGACAGGCGAGAAGGGAAAGAGTGTGGGATGGGCAAGAGACGCAGGAAGGGAGTAGGAGCTCTTCCGACGGGTCGTGCTGTTAAATAGATTGGTGACAAGCTCGACAAGTGGAACAGCTTCGGACACGGCGGGAACTGGTTGATAGTAGGCTGGAGCTTGCCAACTTTCCGCCCCTCGGTCTCATGTCCTACGTGACAGGAGCTAATCGGATAGAGTAGCCGCTGCCGTCACCGGGGAACTACAGGCAAGCAGGGCATGTTTGCATGCAGCCAGAAGCAGTTGGAAGCGACGATATTCCTCCAATCATGCATGCCCTTCAACCGATGGGCGGAAAGGTGGAGAGGTCTCTTACACGGGGCCGGTGAATTGGCTTGACGTCGACATCCAATGCCCTTCATCAGCCCAACCTACCCCACGCTATCAGGGGAGTTGCCCCTCCTTTTTCGGGTAAAGCTCGGATGGGTTTCCGCCGTGGTGTCTTGGTTTGTCCTAGCTCAGGCATTTAACCCCATCCGATGATAGCGGGCGGATTGGCTGGTCTATTTTGGACATGAACGTCGCCCCGAAATCCCGTCAAGACGACACCGTCCTCGCCCCCGGCTCAAGTTCGGCTACGGTAGCAGAAGTTACATAGTGGCAGACGGACCCAATCTTTTGCCGGAGGTAAGGAGTAGACTTGACGAAGATCTAGCGAGGTTCAGCCGAATGAAGGACAGTGCAACGTGGGCCGGCCGTAACCGTCCGGCATTCCCCACCAGGACTGGCACGACTGGCTCCGGCTCGGAATACGTGCATGGTGTTTTATGATGCCGATATGTGTACTCCAAACAGGGCGCAAATAGGCGACGACACCGCCTAGGGCCTCGGCTACGGGTTACAATTCCCGCCACGGTTCCACAATCGGGTAACCGTGCGTCTCTATGGGATGGAAGTTGACTTACGGAGCTTTGCAGAGTCGCGGGCCCTACTTAATCAGTGGGCTAAGTCAACCACCTCCGGTCCATCAACTCCGGCACCCCGGCCCCATTCAACCGTTCATATGCGGACGATCCATCTTCTGAACTGAGGTACTTGACCAAAGTGGTCACTCTAATCCATCTTTTGAACGTGTCTCTTTAGTGGGAAAGCTCTACTGGCTTCCCAACCCGTAAGTCCAAGTGTACAGATGTTCCATCGTGGCGCGTGGCAACGAACTGGGCATATCAAAGGTACTCTGACCGAAACTACTTCTGGAGACACTCGCCTCGCTTTTGAACCTAGAACTAGAAGGAGGCTTCCTTCATTGGGTCCTCTCTTCGACTCTTCTTTGGGTTATCCTTATGTAACAAGACTTTTGAGCCAGTACTGTAGAGGCTCCTGATACCTGTGACGACCAATTGAGGGCTTAGCCGTTGGACCATGTTTGTGCCTCTCGGGCGATCGAGGCAAACTCCGTCCGCTGTGCGTCTGCAAGGCGACCAGCGTTGGATTCTGCCCTGAGATGTGATCAGGAACTGCGGTTTGCCGAGCAATGGCGAACATTGGATACACCGATGGTCCGGAGACCCGGCCGGATCCTTGGAAGGGTTCTCCAGTTGATAACGGACATTTCCTCAGAAAAGAGAGGGATTGTCAGGGGAAGCAATTGACCTCTATCTTGACTTCGCATGATCAGTCAGAGTCGTGCCATGGCAAGATTCCAGCACCATATTCACATGTAGCGCTTCCAGGTGTTGCACAACGGTGTTACTCTCTACCCAGAGCAGTCTTCTGTGCCCCAAACACTACTTGATGTGCATTTTCGAGACTCCGAACGCTTCGCTCGTAAGAGATTATCATTCTGAGCCACTTTGAAAATCGGTTCATCGACTCCAAGTGAAAGTGCAACGACTTGCAAATCGAAATCTCGATTGCAACCGCATATCGCGTGATGTAGTAGTAGTGCTTTACATACAGGGCGGCCGTCTGTTATCCCATTGGTGAATATATTGCTAACCTGTGAGACATATCGAGACTGTGATATGCTCAGACGTCAAGCTCTGCCCCCGTCACATGGTCAAATCAGTATTCTTTCAAACGAGCAGATCGCCCGATTCAACCACCTGCCGGCTTCTGCGTTGAGAGTATTGCATAGTGAAAGATAATCGGGCAGATCAATAATACACTTCTGGCCAAACTGGAAATGGAGTCCATGACCATTCAGTAAGAGGAGCAATAACTGCCACGCAAGAGACCCGGCGATGGAAGCACAGCGGAAAGTAGACTCAAGTCTGTTCTCCAGACCACTTTGATACGGGCGGATCGCCCACTCGATGACTGCTTGAGCGTCAGCAGCCACGATGCGAATGGCACAAGGATACCTCACCACACAACACCCCTCTCTTTAGCCACATGATGACGGACCCAACGCTCACTCGATGGCCCATGAAATACGCGACAAAGAGGAGAGAGGCAGCCAATTTAACAGTTTACATTGACCGTCTTGCTTAGACACATATCTCGGCGACCTAATCGAGTTACATGCCTCGTTAGATTGGAGTTGGTGGACGTTGCTCGAATAATCGCATGTTCGAGCTTTGGATAACTTCATCATGTCCAAGAGAGTAGTGAATATACACGGGCGCGCTGTGTCGACGCCTCTTTTTCAACAGCATCACCGTCATCTGCGAAAAGTAATTTGGTCCTGAAGGGCGCATCGCAGCCCATGTTCCGAATCTCTTCGCCATGAGGCTGGTATCTCACGATGCCTATGACCCTTGGTGGCTTGGGAACACCCCGGCCCCATTGACCAAGTAGGTACTTGTCTACAGCTCCAGGCTAGGCTTCATCTCCTGATCCGGAAAGGATGTCATCAATTCTCCAATGGCAGTGAAGGCCAAGTCCGACGTGGCATTACACATTGAGAACCAGCACCGGGCAGTCCGGGCAATTCCGGCAGGGACTAATCAAACCCGTGCAACAAACACCTTAATCCGCGCAGATTCGGCGGTGCGGAATCCGGAGAGCCACCGTACCGACCTCAGCAACACTTCTTTTCCGGACCGACAAGAGCAAATGGGGCACAGACCCGCTTGGCTGACCAATTTTGGTCGCTATGAAAAAGATTGGCTGCAAGTGCACCGGGGTTTCCGATAGGAAAAGGAGGAGGGGAAGAGGGAGGAAGAGTGAGCGAACCAAGAGAAAGGGGGGCGTGGTCTTTGGTTGAAGAACAGCCGGGAAGATGACCGAGAGGACAGAATGAACCGGAAGGGGAGAATGCCGAGCATTGTGGGGCTTGCCCGACGCCGAAAAGGGCGGCGGAGCGGTGGTGTTTGTCCGGCGTGGGCAGGCAGAAACGAGAGCCAAACAGACCAATGGCAGTAATGTAGATACACCGATGCTTATGGCCATTTCTTTGTTTTTCATCGTCTTCTAGAAGGGTTGTTTAGAACTAGGTGTTGGGCGGTAAGTAGTAGCCTTTCCCTCACCATACCTAGTCTTGTTCTTGGACGTGGGCTTGCAAAGCAAAACCGCCTAAATTGTTGACAATCCAACGAGGAGCAGCAAGCTAGTTTCTCGATGGTTTTTGACACACCCGGAAGTGCTTTGTTGGGGGTTCCGGTACAAAGACGGACCCGAAGCCTTGTAACGGCGCAAAGTGTAAATCCTTCGAGTCTTCGACAAGGCTTCGATGGTGCTTCGATGGTGCTTCGATGGTCAGGATTTGAATGCACTGCAACGGGAAACACACCGCCACGTCGCATAGACTCTCTCGCTTCAACAAATCCAAGCGCAAGAACTGCACGGTCTACTCAGCCCTTCACACCATCTCGTGGCGTCTGATGATGGTTGTGCTGATGGCGACTGGTAGCGCAACGCATGGCAAGCCGCAATGGCGAGGCACTCGGTCACGGTGACGGCATGGTGGTGGGGAAAAGTGTAAGTGATGGCGGGCCGACTACTTACAAAGCGACTAGCCGCCAGGTCATGGATCGAGTCATCTTCGTCTTTAGAACACCATCTTATTGGAACAGTGTGCCGTTCGCTTGAGGTAGCACTGACCATACGGCCATGGGCTCGAGGCGACCAACAGTGTGTGCTTGTCGAAACGCGCCGGTCAAACATGAGCCAAGCTAGGCGGAGGCTTCAGCGCTCGATATATACCCTCCTTTGTTCGTTAGCTTGTAAGCAGAGTTGAGCAAGGTCAGCCAACGTACGAGGTCATGATGTAGTAGGGCTTAAGAAACGCTTCGGCCTGGACATGAGACGCGCATTATAGCCACGTGTCGAGGGTAGCGCCATCTGCCAAAAGTCTATATTGAGGCAATCACTTCACACGAACCCGAGCCGGATGTCTCAGAAACTCCCATGCATCAGATTCTGCGCGGGGCTGACTCGCAAGCGGAAGGGGCATTCCCCCTAGCGTGCGGATGGATACATGTAGGTGTCTGCGTGTGTAAGTAATGCGCGTAGGGGTGGATGTGCTTGGTGTTGCGCATGAACCAAGCAGGCAGGAGAAAGTGGTCAAACGGTTCTGATTTTTTGGGCAGCAGCTTGTCTCGCAAACAGGCCACGAAAGAGGGAAAATGTAGCGGGACAACTGCTTGCGCGTCGTAGGTGTAGGTAGTTGGACATCAAGGCTGTTAACAGCAACCCAGGCAGAGCTGCAACAAGGCCACCACACCTTGTGATACGGCTAGCATGTGTAGTTGAGCAAATATAGCAGTCCATACGAAGCAAACCATATATTATCGTCCCATGGCTCGGTAGCGTTGAGGAAGTACAGGGTCGCCTGTTGATTGAAATGCGGCGTGACAGACGGCAGCGAAGGAAATGGGCGGAGCGACAGAGCAGTGCTGTGCCGCCGGGCCAATTCACAATTTGGAAATTGAAATAAGGCCGAGGCGGTTGTCTTGGTCGTCGTCGTCTTCGTCTTCGTCGTCGTCTTCGTCGTCGTCGTCGGCAGTCTGCGCCCGCCGGACGGACGAAGGGTCCATTCAGTTGGAGGTGAGGTGACAATGCGAGGCGAGCGGTGGGGGCCGGGCGTGTTGGGCGTGATGGACGGTGGCAGGCATCATGGGAGAAGCCGTCGAACGAAGACCAGGATGGAGAAATGTCAGAAGTCAAGTGAGACGAGGCTATCCTAATGGGTACGAAGTGTCTATTCGTAGACTAAGGCGCTGTTCTGGGAGGACCTGGCTAGCAGCACGACGATGCAGCAACGGTGTGCTTGGACAATGAAGCTAAAACGGTCAGTGTTAGGTACGGATACAATTCTTGAAGACAAGGCAGGAACGGCAAAGGGGGGGGGGGATACGAAGGTTTGAACCGCTAGCACGTGTTGCTGATAGCGCTTGTGTACGGAGTAAAGTATACAAGTAGGCAGGTAGGGGTTAGGTAGGGAAGAGTTGGTGCGTAGCGTGGCGTGGTGTGCAAGGGACCAAACGGTCACAAGGTTTAGAAGCCCATAGTGGGTCAAGGAAATGCGGATCCGCAAACGGCTCACGGTTCACGGAGTGTATTCATACCGGTACCTAGGTACCTACCAAGGTAGGCTTACATACGAGTAGCGAATCAGGCGGGGAGGGCGGGGTAATGCGGCCAATACTGTACATTAGTGTGTATCTGTCAGCGTAAGCAAAAAGCGTCTCGAAGCCTGCCTAGTAGGGTATAGCAGAGGAGCAGAGGCAAGATATAACATGTCAGATTCGGTTGACTTTGGCGGAAAGCTGAAAGATGGTGTAAGTCAGGACGGGCGCCAGGATCGGCCAAGCTCGCCCCAGGGGCTCAAGAACGGATGCTTTAATAACCTCGTATGAGACGGGACGGGAATGGCGGGAGGAGTGGCCCAGGATAGGGTAGAAGGAGAAGCTTTCCGCTCCTTGGAACCGCAGTGGAAGCCAAGCTACCTAGGTACTATAGTTAGGTAGGTAGCTTAGGAGCAACGGTGTGAGTTGAGACGAGGTGGTGTGGTGGGGGGAGAGGGGGGGGGGGGGGGTTTGATGAGGGAGCTCTCCAACATGGGACACCCGAGCTGCATCTTGCTGAAGATGCGAGGAAGGAAAGAGGGGGAGGGGGGGAGGGCCGCTGCGTGGATAGGAAGCTCAGGGCAGGTAGCAACGTGGGCTTCCTTTGGGGCAGACAACCCGGGAAAGAGGAGGGGAAAGACAGGGCAAGGGACGCTGGGAGAAAGGCAAATGAGTTCTAGGCACGCCTTGGTATCGACGGCAATCTACAGTGTACCTAAGGTACTAAAGAACCTAGGTGGGTAGGTCGGTAGGTGTATATTGTACGTGTACGAAAGACAGGCAGGACGTGGCGTCGTGCAAGCATACCTGCCCTCGCAGCGCATGTCTCGAAATGGATCCTCCAATGTCTCGTACAACAGTAGGCACCCGTTTACTCTACGTAATATTACCACCGGGACAGGACTGAGCAGGCAACAAGCAGAAAGGACGATAGAGTGGGCAATGGTGAACCAGCTCTCTCCCGGTTCGGTCAAGGTACACGTACGGTGTAGTATCACACCGCCGGGGAATCCACGCCTGATGCTCCTCCATTCGGAGACAAAGAATCACGCAGCACACTACCTAAACCACCTCGATAAGGAGGTAAGCACGGTGGCCAAGGGACCTGTTCCCCCGCCCTCTTGATTGGTAGCCCCATTACACTTCTTCTCAACATACCTACCCTAGGTAGGTTGCCACCATGTTGACTGCTCCCCCCACCCTACGGCCATGTATCCGGAGTATATCGAGACTCGACTCGACTCGGCCTCATGATGGATGGGGCACCCTCAAGTTTCCTGCCGAGGTATGCCTTGCTGCCGAGTACGCGTGAAATGCCACGGTGTTACGATTCTGAGGACGGACCAAAGAGGTGATCGACCACGGATTGATAAAATACCTCACTTGGGGGCCGGCGAGGGGATCAAACACAACTACGGCATTGGAACATGGAACTTGGAAACCGTTACCAGTCGACGGCCTTGGCGCACCCTCCTATCTACCTATACACCGCGCATATACTACCTACTTAGTACCTAGGTAGGTAAGCAATATAGACAGGTACCTATGTATGTCCATCCGACTCTCCAATCAGAGTCGCTTCGCCAGTCCGTGGATCATGGGATGCATCTGCCAGGCACGTGATTCTAAAGGTAGGTGGTTGGTGTAAGGAGAAAGGTTGGATGCTGATGCTGGCTGGATGGCAGATGAGTGGAGCATTTCGCCGGCCAATGTTGAGCACTCGCGTACATTAGGATTTTGCGAGAAAATCGGACCGTACGGCACGCCACCTCTCTAGTACGATGTAAGTACATACAGTCCTTCTTCAGGTTCCGAGCTCTTGCCTGAGCCAGCTTCTAATGTGAAATGTGTGGTGATGATGCCCCGGTCGTCTTCTTGCAAGGAGATATGCATGCAAGACTATGGCCCCGCCATTCCGTTAGCGTCCTGCCACGGGGGGATGTGATCTCTCCGGCTTTCGCCTGGCACTAGTATTCAGCTCTTTCCCCACTTAGCTTAAAAGTACCGGCTGCAAGTACCTTCCTCGGACTGATACATCTATTGCTAAAACCACGCCCCAAACCCTTGCTGCGCTGGGGTCTGTGTAGGGGGGAGAGGGCTCATTGGCCCAAACCCATAAATCCCAGCAAGCATGTGGTGATCGCCCGTGCATCTATGAAGGACAAGGGGTACCCCTCTTCCTCCAAGCTCTCCTCCCAAAACGGGAGCCATAGGTAGGTATCCGTACTTCGCACTTTCTTTAGTGTACAGAAAGACATAAATAAAGATAATTGAGGGGCAACTGTAGCCCTGCGGAACCGCGATTTTGCAGCATTCACACCACCGTGTCTGCACCCCTGTCCGTTTGTCCGCCCGTGTGGCCCTCTCCGCGCTCTCCCCCTCTCTCATCCCCATTTAGCCATGCACGCATGGCGATTAAATTGGAGCCCAGAACGCCCTTTTGCAAAACGGAAAGAACCCATATACCGTCTTGCTCTTGGCTTGATCCGTGTGGCTGGCATGGGTGGGAAAGATACAGCGAGAAATAGCCCTTGACAGGCATCACTGCCTCCAACCGTGGATGCAGTCTTACTTGTCGTCATTGCTCACCACACACATTGAAGAAGCATTATTGTCGTGTCGTGTATTCGTACAGAACCATCGCCCGCAATGTAAGCCCTGTTCGGGGTAGCTTGATGGACCATTTATTTCCATATTAAATGGTCTAAGCTTTCTTTCCATCTTGCTCTGTGTACTGTTCTCACTCCACCCCTCATACTTCGTTATCGACTTGTCCATGCACCCTGCTCTAACCTACCTACCTAGCTCCCTATGTACATACCTGTGGACAGCTGAACTCGAGCTCCCCCGTTCCCTTCGCATGAGTACCTCGCCTTGACATTGCGTAGCTCATGGAGATCCTATCCCTCATCTCCTTGCGTTCCATTCGGACTTCCGAGTTGCACGTGTCTTCTGGTCTTCCAAACCCAAGCCGAACATGGGCGTACGGTGATTCTTTGGACGATGACGGGACGTTATTGCACCGAGCCAACCAAGTAACGAGATAGGTAGGGACAGGACTTTGCATCACCCTGGACCCCCGAGCTATATGGTCACTGGCAAACCATCACAATGTGCCGTCCACCTGCCCGCCAGCCTTAGGCCGCATCACCAACTGAAGTCAAATTGCTGTGATTGCTCTCCTCTTCGTCGACTCGACAGCCACGGTCCTATTTCGTCGAATAGTCTCTTCCTCCCCTCGACCAGCGAATGAGTTTGCATTACATCCCATCCCCTCTTCAGTCGGGGGAGGTTCATGTCATAAACTATGATTGCCATGATCTGGAAGTATTTGTCAATCGCGCGCCAGCCCCAACCCGACAACCTTCCATGGTGCTTCGTTTGTTCTTCGCAAATGTCTAATCGCAAACTTTACCCATCTACCGGTACGGAGTTGTCGTAACCCCTAATTGCGGTTGGACGACGGACTCGTCGGGCCTAGAGAATTTATCAGGTGAGACTTGTCGGCCCTTTGACCTTCAAAACGCCCGTGTCGATGTCGCATCGCCGGCTCCAATAGGGGCTCGGAGCAACATCTTTGCATTGATGGGTGTTCTGGTCGAGGTGTTGATTGGAGATAAAGGTTTCCCCAAGACCCCCTCTTCCCTTCCTCCTAAATGCTTGTCTTATTCGGACGGCCCGCTTGCGGGTTGGTGTCCTTCCATCTCAACCACCAACGGCCACGTATTTTCCTCAATCTTCTCTTCTCCTTCTTTGTTTTTCAGCGTGGTCGAAAGTACCCCAGTTCCCATGCAATGGCGAGCTTGGGTACCCGTATCTCGAATGTGCATGCAAAGTGCAAGTTTCCATCCAGCTAGCTTTACTTCCATTACTCTTCGGAGTCCCCTCCACGTTTTCCACGGGTGTGTCGAGCTTGTCATGTAGGAATTGACGTCTGACTCCAGCAGCAAGGACCGGGCTGCCGTTCGAGGGAAGAGGAGGAGGTCAGGGTTGATTGGTGACGAGGAGCAGCGAATGACGGAAGGCGGGACCAGCAAGGTGGCCTGGTTTGATCTCTCTGGTCTCGTCTTCCTTTCACATCTCGACCTTATCTTCGCTTGCCCTAGCCACGCCCTTCCTGCCCATGCTCATGCCCATGCACCGGTACGGCTTGGGATGACTGGCGATTGCTCGGTGCAACTGGATGGGGAATCCAGGATCAAGTCGGCGTGTAGCTGGACGGTGAGACAAACCTGGCAAAGCGTGAAGTTTTGGTCCTCTTAGTCAATTTTGGCAGGGCGAAGAGTGCGTCAAAGCACAACTTCGCTTTACACCCCCAGTTGGAGGAGAGGGTGTCACCCCCCTCTTCGTTTTCTCTCCTTCTCGCACCGGTGGGTCAACACTCGAAAAAGCCATCCTCCGGTTCGTGCCCACGATGTCTAGGAATGCTGCCGCCCGTGTTCGAGGCTGTGGTTTGGTTTGGTTTTGAGGTCGAGCGTCAATGGTAGGTACATGAGGTAACGGTGGGAGCAGAAAGCGGGGGGGAGAGGGCGCACCCCTGTGGCCTAAGGCAGCAACCAATCAGGGGACGTACCGTATCTACTTGGGGTACCACCTAGGCACCTACCCAAGGTGGGCATGTACGTACATCCGTCCTGTTCCTTACCGCAGGAGGAACAAACGCCGGGGGACCGCCTTACCTTGAGGAAAATTCCATCGTCGGCGCTAGAACAACGCTCCTGGGGGCTGTACTGGTGCTGTTTCCTGCCCGCTTGCTTGGGTACGTTGGCCGCCACGAATGCACACCATTTATTTTCTACCATTCAGCGATGCTGTAGGTTTGAGGCACGCTGGTTTCCATACGTTCACGACACACTACTCTGTACACCGATTTGCGATGGATGTGGAGTGAGCGAGCCAACCTCCTCGAACCCTTCCCTCACTTTGTCGTGGTACACATCCGTGTTATGCTGAGGGGAGCAGCACACTAGGAAGATGGGGCTCTCCTCGTCGACTCCATCGAACCAACCCATTCATATATCCTTGATCATCATCACCTGGCATCTCGAGCGTCTCTGGTCTGGTCAGCCCTTGTGCACATCCAGATCGACCGGTCCAGTTTTGGCGCTTCGCACTTTGTCCAGAATCAAAACAACCCCCCTTCTTCTCCCTCGCTCTACCAAGTGTCCAAGTAAACGGAAGGCCTGGCCTTACAAGGCCAACAGCGCCATGGGAGAGAGGCACCAGGGGGAGGGAACTGTCAGTCTGTCGCAGACCCCTGTAGGCGCATAACCGACCCCTTTCAAGCCCAGCCCGATTCTAATGTGCTCGCCCAGTCCGGGTTTTTTTCTTTTTTTTTTTTTCCAGCGCAGGAGGAAACATGACGTTTAGCAAGGTAAGGTACGGTAGGAAGTCGGCCGGTCGGTGACTTTATAACTGGATCCCGTGGTACTCATCTCCCCCCTAAGGAGTATGTGGAACACTGATCTCCAACCCACTGGCAGTTGCTCGGCACTTTCCGGCCCGTCGCTCGGTCTCGCACTCTTCAGCGCAGTCAAGTCCGGCGCTTTTGCACCATTGCAGAAACGTCTGATGCTAAAAGCCTCCGGCGCAGAGTGAGACACCCGGGCCGGGGGCTTGTCCACAACCTGGCTGGTCCTGGTCCCTTGCAGTCCCAGCTGCTGGTCTGCAGAAGACCAGGCCAAAGTTGCCGAGCGGGGCAGCAAGACGTTGCGCTGGCACTCGATTGGATTGGTTGCCTGCTCCTCCGACCCTCAATCCACGCAACAAAAAAAACAACAGTTCAGGCTAAAAGTGCACAGCACTGATCGGTAGCACTCTAGCCGAGACACGGGCGTACCATAGGTAGTTGAGAGGTAGATGATGCCTTTCCTTTCCATGGTCAATTGCCATGACCGACCCAGGGTCCTTGACCAAGATGAGCCAAAGGCAGACGGCCTATTGAGGAGAAGCGTCCATCTGCGTAAACTTACTTTCTGTACCACCTTCTCTCGATAGGCGGATTCTCCAGTAGGCGGGGCCGAGGTTTATGATGGAAATAATGACAGTCTCCAGCAGTGCTCCAAAGGGGAAAGCTCACCTGAAGCTGTGCAGCCTTCGCTTCACCCATATTACACGTCACCCTGAGAGCAACCGCAGTCACACTGTTACTACTATTTTATCATAAGTACGGAGTAGTACGGATATAGCGTACAGGTATCTATGTGCCTTGCAGTGGACTCCGTTTTATCCACAGATCCGGATACAGAAACTCCCTCCCATGCCCATGTTCCTTATCCGTCGCGGGCAGCACCGCTGGGTCAATAACCCCCCCGAGTTTTCAGCGTTGCATTTCGCCCATCTTCTGTTGTGGGATGAAGTGGGCGATGCGGCAACCCTCTGGCAATATCCTCAACTCTCACCCCATCATGCCCCAGGGGTCCTTGGATCATGTGGATGGACCGGTGAAGGGGTCCGGAAAACCCCAATAACCCAGCTACCAGCAGGGGGGAGGGGTTGTTACTAGTGCAAACAAGACGCCCGAATGAAACCTTGGCCTTCTGGTAGAGAAACGGGCGAATGGTCCACCCGCGTTGGGCGTCCACTCTTCCCGAGCCCACGGGGCGTCCTGATGCCGTTGAACTCTCTGATGCATCGGCGCGTCCCCGGCTCGGAGTATACATGGGCATGGCCAGGCCTAGTGACGTCGGGTCTGTCCTGGCCTTGTCGTGATCGCGTGCGGACACCGTTTTATCTTGCCCCCCCAGTTCAAGAGCCGTCACTGACCACGACTGTCTGGCGGCTTGCGGCCGCTGAAGCAGCCTCCAGCCATACACATATTCGACACACCCATACGTATTCCTAAAGCTTTGTTGATCTCATCCCAGGGCAGAGAGAGGGGGGAGAGGGGGGAGAGGGAAAGAGAGAAAGATAGAAAGCAGCTCATTCATGCCTGAGGTTGCCATAGTCGTCGGGCGCAAAGCAGAGCACATACTTCCAGGTGACCTTAGCTCTCCCGAGCGGGAAAAGTCCGCAAGCCGGGGGCCCACATAGGCGCCCCCCTACCTACAAACCTAGGAAGGTGAAGAAGACGAAACGGTACGTACTATGCATTCCCGGCAGGCCATCTCGCCATTCCGCCGTCTCCGTACCGCTGACAGTTCACTGCTGATTTAATCTATCCTTGGCACGTCCGTGTGCATCGCTTACGTATTCGTAGAAGTGTTGGAACATGCCAAACTCCAACCGATTTCTCATCAGGGTTTCGATCATCTGATGCATCCCGTACGGATACAGATGCACAAGCTACGGGTACACCGTCGTGTCTAAGAGAGGGCCAATGGACTCTTTGCCAAGCGAAGGGTTGAATGACAATGTGAGTCTTTGGAAAAGATAGTTGGCGACATGCCACCCAGCCAGCTTGCGAGGCCCAAGTAAAGTCTCGGTGCGAGACCATCCAGGACACCGGATCTTGACTGCGCCCCTCGAAGGATAGATCGGCCAAGGCCGCGACGTCCCAACGATCTCTCTGGGGCAGGAGCTGTGGAGAGGTGGATCGCAGCCCCGAGTCCGTTCATTGCCCGACGCTTATCAGCCAGTCGATCACACTTCACTCGACCAACTTTGTCTCGCCTCTCCAGAGTCCGGACCTCTGCTCTGCGGACACCGGCAAAAAACCCCAGATCCCCAGAGGGAGGCCGAGATGTCCAACGGACTGGTAATTGGGCTCCTCCTCAGATGGATCCCGTCCACAGCCTGTCGCCATGCCCCTCCCTCATTCTCTCGCTGTCTCCGCCTCCAGAGACGGAGGCATTTCGAGGCTTAACAAAGGCTCGTAGCCCCAGAATACAGGTCCCAAAGAGTCGACGATGGAGCCTGCCTGTATGGAAGGGTACCTACGCCAGTCCAAGAATGGCGGTCAATTCGTCGTCGTTACCACCTTGGATTTGATTGATTGCTCAAAGGCTCCGCAGCATCGCAACCATCTGCTAGGACAGTCCACCTTTTGCAAGTTACAATACGGAAAACACTGGAGCACGCACGGGTGGAAGGACTGACCAGGATATGTGGTGCGAGGGAGGCTTAATTCGTCAAGAGTGGAGGTACCAATTTTTTCTTATACAGGTACGTTTCCCACGTCGTACCCACACTACATCACTGCATATCCCATGTCATTCCTCTCCTGAGCATTTGCGTCCAAAACACCCTCGCCTCGCACACCTCGCTCTTTTTTGTGTTCCAGTTCCCACTATACAAGGGCGGATCCCGTCAAGGGGCAGAGAGAGGGGGGACGGGGCATGAATGGGATGACCCATATTCGGATCGCCGTCAATGAGGCTGTCCTGGATCAGTATCACGTCGCTGGATGCAGCATTCGACAGCCGCTCTCTCTCTCTCTCTCTCTCTCTCTCTCTCTCTCTCTCTCTTTGTATGTGTTCCCCGCAGTGATTACGTGCGACAACAATAGCTGCTCCTCTTCATACCCCAGTCTCCATTTTCTTGTCCCATTTGCACGGGAAGGTGAAGGGGGTCGGTTCAAGTGACATCGGCGGTGGCGGCAGGCTGGGGGGTGTGGATACTGCGGCCTACCATTCCCAGCTGCTCGACACAGCGCGCCCGTTTGGGACTGTCCCGCCCTGGACCATTGCTATCGTGTAGGCGAGCGGAAACACCCGACTTCCTTGCACCTTGGACTCGGGCGCCGAACATAGGGGGATTGCGGTAGGGAGGTTAGTAGGTAGAACATGAGGCAACCAGGCAAGCAAATTTGGGGAACTATGAGCAGAGACGGGGAAAGGCAGAGATAGATACGGACAGGGTTGTCGATTTTTATGCGGTATCTTTGTCTATAAGCGGCAAGGGCGTCTCCCCTCCTTGCCTTGACCTCATGTCTCATGTCTCTCTCTTTCGCGCGCGCGCGCGCTCCGTCCTTGGCGACCGTCCCTGCCCCAGTCTGTCTCTTTGTTTTTATTTTTGGTCTTTTGCTTTCTTCCTATTTTGCGTTGTATGCGGATAGTCGGATGGACTATGAGCTTGCGACACCTTCCCCGCCAAACTACCCTTACCTTGTCGTCCGGCGAGGTTTCTCCTCTGTTGTGGCCAAGCCTGCCTGTCCTGGACCCATGCTCTGCCGTCGTGTGTTCGGTCCGGTTCGGCTAAGTCAAATGAAGGTACTAGGGGAAACATGTGTATGGATTTGCGAGTGTGCCTGTGCCGCTCTAGGTATCTGAGTTGTTTGTCCCATCTACTGGACGACACGCGGGCAGAAGACGGTTAGTATCCGTACAGCTTTCGTGATTGGACCATCTCGTCTCTCCCTCCCCCCCGGTCGTGCCGGGCCCAGAAAAGACACTTCCCGTCGGTTTTCTCATCACAAGTGTGTCATGGTCTATCTCTCTGTCTCTCTATCACTCTTTCCTTGGGTTTTCCTTGTTTACTGCATCTCGATTTGCGTATGAAAGTCTGGCTGTGAACTCGCCGCACACAGAGAGATACTCGCTGATCAGGTTCCACAAGCAACGTCATGTTGCGTGGAAGAAACGCGAGGAGTGCAGCTGCGGCCTGCATATCTATCTCCTCGTGTGATGGAGGGTGTTGGAGTGGGTGTTTGTCTGAGGGTTTTTGGAACCCCGTCAACGCCAACAACAGGGTGGAGAATATATAGAGTTTACAACAGTCGTGTCATGCCGCTTCTTCCAAAGCTGCCTCGGTAAGCTTGGTATAGGAACCTCGACTGTTGCATCTGTCTGTGTCCTGTTGATAGTGAGAAGCATGACTCGACACAACTGATCGGCAGCGCCTATGCTGTCCAAAGTCTGTCCTGTCTCTTCCAAATTCATATCGACCTATCTCATATCAACCTCTCTCATACAACTTACCTCGAGTGGCTCCTTGTTTATGCATAATGCAAGAACCGAATCTCTGCATCGTGGTCCACGAGCCAACTAAAAAGACTTGCTTTGAAATGTTCATCGAATTCTTGGTTTCTGCGTGCCTGGATAGGAATCTCCCTTCGTCGGCTACGTAACTATGCTTAAACATGAAAAGTCCATATTCACATTCGTTTTAATTCCATCCCAGAATGTGTTGTGGTGTGTATCATCCCCCATCCCCAAAAGAGTCTAAAACCGCCCAATGGTTTGTTTGTGCCCGGAACAAAAAACAAAGTAAAAGAACAGGAAAAAGAAAAAGAAATGCCATCCCAAATTCCTATACAGCGCCTCTCTTTCTCCAGGGTTTCCAGTAAACAGAACGTTAAAAAGACAAGAAACAGCTATGGTTGAGTTGATAGTGCAAGAATCCACCAACCTGGTTCCCATGCACCACCCAGTATATGTTGATTGAATCAGAGTCAAGAGAAAGGGAAAAGGGAAGGGGGAAAAACGTGAAGAACAAGAATACAGACCCGGGCCTAAAAAGGACGTGCACTCCCCGCCCACCTGTGAAATGCCACGACAATGAACCAACCCCGTTTTGTGTTTAATCTACTAAAAAGACCATCCAGGCAAAGTGTGAGTCTGTTTGGATTTTTCTGAAGAGGACCCCCATCCCATTCCAGCTAGAATGAAACTCCAGTTCGGAACAAAGAAGGAATGTAAGGACGACAAAAGCCAATAAACGAAACCCAGGGCCCGGGGCTTGAAGGATGTGGACAAGTGAGAGCATAACTGCCTCCCTCAAGATCCTTGGACGGCAACACAGCCACGAAGTTCAGGGTAACGTCGAATAAAGTTTTCATCGAGACGCCAGTTTTCGATGCGCATTGCGTGCGAGGTGAACGTTTCGCTCAGCCACATCTCTCCAGATTGCGGGTCGACTACCAAAGCGTCAATTGGTCGGCACGGCCAGTTGATAAGCCTTAGGCTGGCCGAGTAGACGGATTGAAACTCTTCATTGGCGTACACCTCCTGCCGCTCAATAAGTGCAGTGCGCAGAGGGGCCCAGAGTACAAGGTCGATCCACTGGGGGTGCGGAATGCTGGTTTGGCAAGGCTTTGGCGTGAGTTCCCGTACAATGGCAGCATACGCGTCGCGCGTTGGGTGTACCAACCAGGCAACGGCCTTTTGAGTGATGGCGAAAACTGCGAGACGCTCAATGACATTGGTAACGCCTGCCGTGTTGACAAGAGCCGTGATTAGCTCGGCAATAGGGTGGTTGACGCCTGGCCCCGTGATTGCTGTGGAGGCGGCTCGGTCAAGGTCGGCTAGCTGGCACCGTGGAGGTTGCGAGGTGGGCGAGGCCGGGTGGTACTCAAGAAAGTTCTTCACGTTGACCCTGGTAGGCCGTAGGATGTTATCGAGGGGTTTCAGTTGAGCCAGTCGGCGGCAGTCCTGAATAAAGCCAACAATCAACTGGTCGATTCGACATGTGGGTGGGACAATGAGCGTCGGGACCTCCCAAAGGATGGTGCCGGGCCGGCGGATCAATGAGCCGACGGTTGTTGATAGTACACTGGAGTTGGGTACGAGTTCCACGACTGCTGGTGATGAAGATACGATTGATGATGATGAGACATGGGCACCTGTTGATGATGGCCTATTGAGTGGTTGTGAGGATATCCAGCGTCTAGGAGCTGAGTGGTTAGCGTCTCAGAATTGCGTTGCAACCCAACCACCGCATGCAGGGGAGATCACCCACCAGAGTCAACTTCGTCGTAATCCATCTTGGCGGGGATGCTTCGGGCGTCCATCATTGGCGCAGGAACACTCGTGGGGATGTAGCCAGTGCCGTACTCGTCTGTGTTGGCAGAAGATGACGGACTCGAGACGGTGGAGGGCACGGAAACGGGGATGCCTGGGCCCCATGACTCTGAGGCATCCGGCATGGGCACGTAGGAGGGGCCGAGTTCTTGCATCACGTTGTAGTCACCGTTGGAAGGAAACGGTGAAGACCTTGGGCTTGGGACGGCCCCGCTGATAGAGCTGAGGTTGTCGTCGTACACTGGGGCCGAGTCAGCACGAACGAGAGGCAACCACGCAGAAGACGAGGCGACTGAGGAGGCAGCCATACCTGAGTTTGGGTAGGACTGCCCATTGGGAACGCCCATGCTCTCGCGGAGCTTGAACAGTTCCTCTTCAAGGGCCTTGTTCTTGCGTAAAAGCTCCTGGACGGTCTGACTCTGGTCGCGCCCACGTTCGCTCTTGAGCTCCTCAAGCTCGCGCTCGAGTCTCTCAATGTGCTCCTTTGTCCTGGCTCTGATGGCCCGCTGAGCTTCTCTGTCATTGGCACGCTTGCGCGCCAGCTGGGAGGGCGTCAAGGTTGAGACGCTTCTGGTGCCTGTTTATGAAGAGGCGGCCAAGTCAACATAGTGTCCGTACACGAAACAACGAAGGGGAAGGGAGGTGTTGAGGGGAGTGGAGAAGGGCTGGAGAAGGAACGGTCGAGGCGGCAACAACAGAGGCGTGAGGTGGTATACGACCTCGTCGTCGTCGTCATCTCCGTCCCTTGAGGAAATCAAGTTGATTATGCGTACCCTTGCGCTTGGTGGGCTTCGTAGGCTCTGCGGAGGCTGATCGCGTCATGTTGTCGACGGGGTACTTGTCGTGTTGTGCAACAACGGTAGTGGTGACAGATCTTGTTCGAGTGTTGGCAACGGCAGTATGGGCCATACTCTAGATAAGAAGACGGGAGGAGAGTGAAGATATATATTGAGCGGCAAGTTGGAGTTGCTGTTTGTTCGTGGTACGAAAGCAAGCATTGAATCCAGAGGGTCAACTGGCAGCGCATCTGGAGTTATAAGATCTATTAACAACATGAGCAGACGCAAGAACAGGGCTCCCAATGCCGGCGGCAAAGTAGTTTCAGGGCAGCTGGGAGCGATGGATGGGGGGAGGGGGGGTAGCAGTACAGTGGTACGTACATTCGAGGGGGAACATGGGTCTAGGGGAATGAGTGTGTACTACTGTATACGTACACTAGGTATACTGGGATGAAGAGAAGGGTCAGTGACTTCTGCAAAGTCAGGATGAAGAGGCGGGAAGAGTGTGTGGTGGGGGGGGAGAAGGAGGAAGGAGGGAGACTCAACGAGACCAAATGGGTACGTACCGGACGGCCAGACCCAAGGGACTGACTTGCACATAAGGTAGGCAAGTCTGGAGCAGGGGTTCGAGAGATGGCTGCATTCGGGCTAGCATGTGTAGCGAAGGTAGCCCAGTTATGAGGGTAAGGACGTGGATCACAGGAGCTGCGAATGGTAGGTATGTAGTTTGGAGAGGGTAGAGAGCAACAGAACAGGGCAGATAGATGTGTACAAGTACACTCTGTGCTCGAGTACCGTTTATTATTATGATGATTGTTATTATCAGTGTTATTTTTATTTTTTATTTTTTATTTTTTATTGCTCGGATAAGGGCCAAGTATCGGTGAAGAGGCAGAGAAAACGAGCGCGGGTGTGAGTGAAGGAGTGAAAGAGTGAAAGAGTGCGAGAGTGCGAGAATGCGAGAGGGAAAGAGAGAGCGAGAGAGAGAGAGAGACGTAACTTGGCACATGACAGTTGATGTTAGGTGCAGACACGGCGTAAATTGCTAACCCACTTCAAGAACAACTTACAGATCTCTCCAGGATGGGGCTCGATGGGTGTGAGCAAGGGTCTACACAGAACAGAACAGGACAGACGGTGCAAGGAACATGGAAGAAGGCAGGCAGGACAGGGGGCATGGAAGACCAAGGTACGTACCATAGGGTGGAGAGAGGCAGCGGACAGGTACGTACCGAGTCGGGGGTGGCAGGCAATGTACCTCCCCAAGGCTAGATACAAGTACTTCCCTCGCCCTGGACGGGGGGTGAGGTGGGAGGTAAGGTGATGTGGGGGTGGTGTGCCATGATAGGATGGGAGGGGCGTGTTTCTGTTCATTCCGAGGCACCTACCTTACGTTTAGAAGATGCAGAAGACGTATGAGATGCCTTACCTTAGGTAATGAGATGGGCCACCACACGCACGTTTGCCCCAAGTTACGGTGCGTCACCTTTTCTGCGCTACACCCTTCTGCCGAATGGCAAGAAACAGCAGCTGCAGTCGTGGGATATCCGTGAGATCAACTCGGACTAAGGAGGACCGGATGCAAGCCTGAGGCATGCAGCCGCTGCTCCTCGGAAATCGTCTTGTGTCTTGTCTTGTAACCGTATTTCAGTTACGCCGCGTCGCGCACAATGTTGTCGGGGGAAATGGGTCACACGTCTCGTAGCTGGTAGCAGTTGAGGTGGGCAAGCAACATCCCTTGTTCTGGTGCGAGCCCGATTTGGACGAAGGGTTCCCGGTGGAGAGTTGCTTATCCGTAAGGAAAGGCTATCTATCACATGGTTAGTCAAGTCATAGGGCAGGCATTGGGTTGGGAATACAGATGTGCTGATCAAAAGTGACCGAACGGAGGGCGACTGGGCTAATAGTAAGGCGAAGGAGAAACGCAAGACAGGGCAAGGCAAGCTATAGTCCCTGCAATGGAAAAGGCACCCACATGCCTACCTGCCTGCCTTGTCGAATCTGTTGCAGAATGGCACCGCCAAATTTCAGCGCGACTCCTCACATCCTGCACTGGATCGTGCGTGCCCTTGTCAGTGGCCAGGCTATGTATCTCTGCCCTCCCATGCCATACCCTGTCCGCTTCTTCCAAGAAAGTGTGCAACGTGGTGAAAAGATACAGAGGCCTGTCCCATTGGAGTTCGCCCATCGCGCCGGCCTCTGGTTGCTTGGGAAAGTGGAGGTGTGGGAGAGGCCGCCTGCAAGGCGAGTGACGAGAGAGCGGCTTGTACTTTCACTGCAAGTCGACAAGCAGCGGCAAACAGTAACGAGCGGCGGCAGCACCAGCACCAACACCAGCAGTGGTAATAATGTCGGGCCCCGTTTTTGCTCGGAATAGCCATACCCATGCCATGGCCTGTGTGTCCCTTGAGACTCCCAAGCCTAACGGTAACGTAAGGAAGACAGGGTACCGGTAACCTCCAGTCCCCATCTCTTCTCACAACCGTACAGATATTACGCTGATGGGGGGGCGGTTTTGGCCCGACACAAACAACACTGTGCCGCAAGTCCGCGCCACGCCTTCCCTTACGGCAAAGCCATGCCTAGCAGGGCAAAGACACATGGGCATCAACTTTGTTCGAGGCTCAGCACTTCTTCTAAACCGGTTGCTGCATGTCTAGTTGTAGAAGGTTTCGGCCACACTCCGATGACCGGGGTGGGATAGAACATTACGAAATGAAGCTCTAGCTATCAATCAACCCCTTGCGGGGTCTGAAGACGAAGAAGGACGAGGATACCAGCGCCAAACGCCACGCCACAAACGGTCAGCATTTCGCAGGCGTGCGGCCGTGGCCGGGTAGTGCGCGCGCGTGGCCAGGGATGTCGGCCCATAGCAGATACCGTCTGGTGTGGGTGTGAGTGAGCGGTAGTGGTAAGAGTGAGGAGAATGGGAGAGAAATGAGTTTGGGACGTCCGAGTGGATATGGGCGCCTGCACGATCTCCATATCCCTCTGTTTCTCTCCCTCTCTCTCTCTCCTTCTCTCTATTTCTTTTTCTTTATTTCCTTCTCTCTCACTTTCTCACACACGCACACACATACACGCGGTTGATAAGCAGAGACAGTTCGGCCTCTCTTATGGGGTGAAGTAATGTAAATGTGAGGCGATGAGGTCAGTCGGGGCCTTGGAGAAAACCGTGGGAAAATAAAATGGGTGGAGAAAGACACAGGAGAGGTCGGACATACCCCCTTGCGAGAAATAAACTTTGCGCTAAGTGACAAAATGGCCTAGTTTCGTGGGTGACCATACGCGGCCCACCAGCAACAGGAAGCAAAGTGTACTAGTACGGATACATAGTACTGGAAGGAGGGGGTGGGTGGAAAGTGGATATGTATCAACCAGCCGAGAAGGGGGAAAGGAAGCGGATTGAAAAAAAAAAAGGGTCGAGGCAGGCAGTGCCTCCCACTCTTCCGCCTTTTGTCCACCACCGGTACGTATCTAACTGCCGTGAACCATCGTCTTAGCACCATGCGAGATGCCCAGAAACTTGCTCCCACATCTGTTCCTGCTCCTGCTCCTGCTCCTGCTCCTGCTCCGGCCCCGGCGGCCAGCCCGACTGCTACTATGTCTTCCTTCCCACCACCCCCTCCCCCCCCGCCGTAACACGCTTATCCGCATCTAGAGGGACGAAGTTTAACATGCGCATGGTTGGATGGCTGCAAAGCAGTGTGTGTGTGTGTGTGTGTGTGTGTACGTCAACAGTACGTAGTGGCTGGCGCAGGACGGCTTCTTCCTTTGCACTTGACGTTGATGAGCCTAAGGTCGGAAGTATACAAACGTAGGAACCACCTTGGGAAGAGGAGAGACGGCGAACTCAAATACATGGTCTGGCGTCATTTAGCGTCGGCAGCCAAAGGGGTGCTGCCCGTTGCCGCCGGCTCTTCTTCGCAAGACCGAGTAGAGTGGCAATGTTTCTTCGTCCTACAACCACCTCCGTTGAGATGGCCGACTAGGTTGGCTACAGGGTATATCAAGTACTATTGTGTCCTCTATTCCGAGGTCTTCCAGCACGACGAGGAGCATAGTGACTTGACGCTGGTGGTTTCATTGGCATGCTCGACGTGAGCCAGCCCTTCTAGCCGCCCGGCCAGGAACAAGGTTAGCAGTAGCACTTGAGTGATGGTCGGTCGCCCTATGCCTACGGAGCCAATGCTAGAAACTTCTTGGCAAATCCGCTCACTTGTCCGACTGCTCAAACTCCTCGTTCAAGTAGCAAGGCCGCAATGGCAATTCATCGACGCTGAAAGACCCATCGTCTTTGCAATTAGAAATGCTAAATTGTCGGTGCCGAGCCGCGCATGGCCTAGGCTTCCCGGCGGCTCGACCGCTCGGGCGGCGAATGCCTCGGTGTCTTCGGGGTTCCGTTGGCTGTCGCTACACACCATTTATTTTCTCCGTTTTCCGCAATTGGCGACACAACTTGCAATGAGAGGTATGGAGACGGCCGTAATGTGCGCTGCCTGGGCGACCAGATGGCGTGTCTGTCATTCCTGATGGTCGGGCTTAATTCCGGTTGTCCAATCATGTAGAAAGTCGCTACTGAACTACCATTGCAAATCCTTTCCCTTTGGTTTCTTGTTTTCGCTAGATGGAATGCAGGCTGATGACGGGCTATACATAGCGCACCCTGGTGTGTGTCTCTCTTCCTGCCTCCTATGGCCGTCGAGATGAGAATCAGCGGGTTCTCCCTACTGCGGGATGGGACTCGGCGTCATGGCTTAATTCCAGCTTCACGACCCCGCCTGTCCGCCCTTCAGATAAGCAAGTTCCAGTTAAGCTCTAGTTCAGCGCAGCAAGCGGTCAGCGGCTCGCATAAACATTCGCTCGAGATGCAGTTGGTAGATCCCCGTAACATATGTTATGCATGCTCGCGGCCAGATGAAGGCCTGTCTTATTAGCAATCGCGAGCTCGCTGCTATTAGGTCTGTACGTAGGCTGCGCTGTCTGCGTCCCCGCTTCCTAGTTTGTTTCGGGGGTTTTTTTTCGTTCGTCCAATTTTTTTCAGTTGAATTCTTTTGAGAGGGGGCCCTCCGAGAACCCGGCGTGGTGTGGGTTTCGTATATGTGCTCGATGGCGATGCGGCAGCATCTCTCCGACCGCGTGGAGGGCTTTTCGGAATACTTTGGCTCTTCTCTGGGTTCTGCAGCGCATCATTTGGTCGGATTCATCCTGCGATCGTCTCATGTTACTTCACGTCGGAGAAAGGAGGAGTACTGTCCATGATGCATCCTTGCCAACGAGTAGGCAAGTTGCCATGGTAGGATACTGTCATGGCCTTGAGGAGGCGAGAAAGGGGGCGTGTCGCCGAGTTGGAAGTATGCTTCACCAAAGTTTCCAAACAGGCGGGACTGTGGCGTCCGGAGGTTCCCTCATTCAATGTTTCCGTCTGTTGATGGTTGTTCTCGCCAAGCATGGTCTCATTTGAATGTCAGTACGCGTATACCCCCAACCCGTCAGCGACGGTGCTCGCTCCAATGGTGGGGAAATGTTCCGATCGGTGGCTCCTCCTTCCTTCCTTTTCTCTTCTCCTTTTGCTAATGTCGTTTGCTTTGCATCCTTCCGCCGCCCGGTCATCGCGCATTCCAATCGGTTTAGTCGTGCAAGGCGTCGTCCCGATGAACCGAGGCTGCAGGTATGTAATCTCATGGGGTCTTTGTTTGGTTCGTGGTATGTCATTGGCGTTCGGTTTGACTGGCGAGGGGTTCGGACACGGCGAAAGGCGTCGAGGGTATCAACAAAGAGAGCATCCGGAATCAGCGATTTTAAATTATTTCGGGGTGGGCTTAGCCACCATCGAGCCTGGGGTATATGAGCGCCTGATAACAGCCGTCTCATCGGAGCAATATACAGTTCTGGATTTTAGTCAAATTTGTCAGTTCTGACTCAGAGAGCCGATTATTGTCTGTTTCGTTTCCTCGGGATACAACAAGACGGCGGTTGAGAGGCTCCATTCGAGTAGGGCCTGCAGTAGGACCTGCAGGGCCAGGTGCGAAGGCCAGCGCAGTGCCAAGCCTGTGACGGAAGAACCCATCCGTCCATGGCCTCAAGGCTGGCCAGCTGAGGAGAATGTCTGGCAGTGCCGTGAGGTACTGTGGACCCTACGAGTACACGAGCAGAAGCTAGGTACCTAGGTCCCAGGACAGGACACGCTAGCAGCCCAGCACAGACCACTTTTCCCATGAAGACTGGCCAATCATTAATCGTTCAGATCGGAGCGCATCTCGTTCCGGAAGAGGGAAAAGGGTGTGTAGGTAGCTTGGCATATCCGCGCCTGTGGTGTTGGCACCGGCAGTGGCTGATCCCTACAGTACACTAGAGCGCATGGGACGCAGTGGGCGGACTCTTTTTTCCCTTGCAAGATCCGTCTCGTGCTTGGATACAAATACAAGGCGGTCTGGTCGCTCTTAATGTCGCAGATACGCAACAATAGTGTAAACCTCACGTACACCTACCATGTATACGCGTTTCTACAATTCTGCATGTCTGTCACAATCGGTATCCATGTCTTTTGAAAGAAAGGAGGGGGGGGAGGGGGGATGACCCTCCTATCCAATGCAGCGTGATCAAAATCTTGTTTATTGTTGCGAGCGTGGAAATATCGCAAATGCCGCCGGGGTATCACTTCGTCCCAAACCCAATAGAATTGGATAGGTGGGGTCAATCGGTCCGTCCGGGACCGTTGTTAGTCACGGTACGTGGTTTATCGCTCCAGCCGATAGATAACCCTCAGGATATTTCTAGGTTCTCTTCTTTGACAGCCTCGACGAGCTCCTCCAGCCCACCGACCTCCGTTGGTCCGTTCATGCCATCCGGGGGGAGGGCCCATCCGGGCATCGGACTAGTGTACCCCCATGCGCCTCCGGCGTCTTCGTATCGGAGACTGTGAAGCCAAAGTGAAAGTTCGTGTGCGCCGGGATCCGTGTAGAGTGGCGTGTCGCACACCTCGCAGTTTTCGCCCGACAGCTTCTCAGCCCGTCTCTTTGCGTACAAATCCACCATTTCGTCGTGATATGCTACCGCGTCGGCAATATCCTGCTTGCCCATGCGTTCCAGGCGTGACATGATGTCTTCGTCCGTGTTCTCAACTGCATCAGAGTCGTTGCATCCCAAATTGATGCCCCAGACACGCTGGTTTGCATACAAAGGATCATTCTGAATCGGGTGCCCAAGAAATTGCAGGTGCACGCGAATTTGATGCGTTCTCCCCGTTAAGGGCAAGCAGCGGACAATCGAGTAGCCCTCCTTCTTGATCCAAGGCCGACGTTTCTCCTCTGCGAGTTGTTCCGGGGTTTTGGGCTGCTCCATTGGCAAGGCATCCTGTTTGTCCGGCGGGTAGTATGCCAAACGCTTGAAGACCGTGCGAGCCGATTTTCCATTGGCGCGTACTCTATTGAGTCCTAGCCGTGGGGATATTTGCAGGATGGGTTGGTCGCAAACAACTTCACCATCAGGAAATTTTCCAGCAACACGAGCCAGATACTCCTTGCGTACCGTGTGAGCTCTGATTTGCGCAGTGAGCTTTACGGCGGCCTGCGGCGTCTTGCCTATGAAAAGGATGCCACTTGTGAGGCGGTCCAGGCGATGGCACGGGTACGGCAGAAAGTGCTCACCCCTCTCAGCTTTCATGATTTCGATGAGTGAATTGTACTTGTATCTGCCAGCAGGATGTACAGGCACACCAGAAGGCTTGTCCACAACAATCATCTCATCGTCTTCGTGGATGATACGAATAGGTTCCCCGGTGACAGGAGGCTCGTGGCGATGAATGGTGTGGTTTACCAGATCCCCGTTCTTGACAACATGGTCCGGGCCAACCGCCTTCCCGTTGACGACAATGGCTCCGGTTTCCATGGCATGGCGATAGTACTCTAGGGTGCGGTCCCGAAACTCGTCCTCGAATATCTCGATTAGCTTCCGGCCTCGCCATCGCTCCTTGGCCCAGGTGTGGTAGGTAAAGTGATAGGGAGCGACTCTACGCAGGCCGTCCTCGAAATAGTATGGGCGTGGCCACATGTCGCCAGTGGGAGTCGTCAGCACGTCAGGCAGCTTCTCAACGGCCTCAGGTGGCACAGGATCCGACAGCTTGGACGCAGCAACGCCGGCAGCAGCTGGCACCGGGACCAGATCTGTCATCGACGCTGTTTTTTCGGAAGCCATGGTAGAAGAAAGGGAATCTGGTCGAAGTGATAGTCGTGCCAGAGGCGTGACCGCGCGCCGAAGGGTAGCCAGGGTTGAGGGACAGGGTGAGGAGCAGAGAAGGGTGGATAGCTGAACTGAAAGAAATTTGTCTATCGGCAGGGCTGCCACGTTTTGATAGGTCGCTTGCAGGTCGTCCCCTCAGATCTGAGATTTTCCAATATACTTAGATCCGCGAGGTTGGTGGTGATAGGTCCGAGAAGGAGGCACAAAAATTGATGGCGGTCAGACCTGGCAGAACTTTGCTTAGGTTGGGTTTTGACAGGCACAAGCTCGCTCAGGCAGGTTGGGTTGGAGACAGGGTGATTGGTTCCTGGACTCCCCAGACTTCCCCCATCTTGTGATTACATAAGCCGGGCAGCAGCATCCGTCTTATGTAAGGCATTGATCTGGCACGGGCCCAATCGGGTCTACCCACGCATTCGACCCATTCAGCGTCTCCCTGTGCCTCGGTTTGGGTAGGAGATTTGCGTTGCCCAGCCCAGTCCGCAGCCGATTTCTCCGCACGCTTTAGTGCAAAAGCTATGAGAGCTTCTTGTGCTTGGGGCCTTGCTTCGAAGGGTTTAAAGGAATGTGATGAACCGTAATTCAAGAGAAGTACCGGCGACCGCGACGTACCTTGTTGCTGTCAAGAATCGTATCTCTTACCTTCATCCTACTCTACCGTACCGTTCCAGATCAATACACTGTCGACTGTGACAAGCTTCAGGGCATCGGACGCTTCTTTTTCGTTCGTCATTTACATCAAGACGCCATCATGACGAGCTATGCCGAGCTAAAGCAGCGTCGGAGGGAGGACTATCGCTACATGCTGGACTACCGGACGCGGTGGTAGGTGACCCCTTGAGGGGAGTTGTGCCAACGTGTATCCATCATCTTCACATCATCACACTTCACTCTTTCCGTGTTTCCATTGGCATTTCTCTCGGGGGTTGATGCTTGAGCAGTCGATAACGAGGTTTTTTCAGGGCCGATAATGATATGTACCAGCACATGAACAACAGCATCTACAATTTTCTGTATGCCTTCCCTCGAACCAGCCAATGTGCTTACGCGGTGTCCGGCTAAGGAGTGATCTGCAGATACGATTCGGTCGTCAACACATACCTGATTGAGCACTGTCGTCTATCGCCTGCAGGGTCTAAGCAACACGGCGTTGTGGTGCACTCGCACAGCGACTACTTTGCGTCCATCTCCTTCCCTGCAGTTGCCGAGTTGGCGCTCCGGGTGAACAAATTGGGCAAGTCCAGCGTGACATATGAGATTGCTCTTTTCGAAAAGGGAGTCGACCAGGTGAGAGCAGTTGGGGAGTTTGTGCATGTCTTTGTCGAGAGATCTACTGGCCGCCCAACCGCATCTGGCATGACGGACGAAATGCGGAGGGGGCTGGAGCGAATTCAGGTGGTGGAGGCCAGGGAAAACAAGCTCTGAAGTTTGAACTCTATCACCCACCCACAGGGCGGACTGGAGCTTATCTCTTGGCTATCAATGTCTCGTCCATTATTGCAACTGCAGCTTCTGGACCGCACCATCCTTTTCACCACTCTTGAAAATCTTCTCAAGGAGCTCGAGGTCGGCCAAGGCCTCCTCGGGAGACTGCAACGGGTTCGGCCTCCCGGCCACCAAACCTTCCGCCCATGCCTTGACCTCTTCTTTGACACCACTCGTCTGCTCGAACTGGATCGTCCGTGCTTCGCCATCGAAAAGCTTGACAGTGAGGTCATGGCCCGACAGGGTGACACTGCCTTTCTCCCCCGCCACCTGGAAATCGAATGCGCTCAAAGATGAGCCGACGCTGACAGCAAATGAGCCCGTGGCGCCCGATCTGGTCCTAATGGCAGCATTGATGGTGTCGATGGGGGGCAAGTGCTCCTGGGTCAGGTCCGAGAAGGCGGCAACCGAGTCCGCCGCCGCCTCCTTGCCGAGTAGCAGCCGGAGCGCGGCTGCAAAGTGGACGCCACCGTCGAGAAGGAAGCCACCCTGGTAGTCTGGCTTTTTACGCCACGTTGTCTCGATGTATTTGCCACCCAGCTGCACGTAGAAGAAAACCCTTACGTTGAAGCCGATGATTTTGCCCAGTGTCTGCACCTCATCCCGTGCCGCAGTGTAGCGGGGCTGAAAACGGTAGTTCTCGGCGACAGCGAAGGTAACACCCTTTTCAGCAGAAACCTTGTTGTAGTAGTCGATCAGCTTCTGAGCGCGAGCGACGTCGGGGGCAATGGGCTTCTCGGCCAAGACGTGCTTGCCAGCAGCGAGTGCTTTCTCAATGTATTCGGGTTGATTGACAATGGGCAGGGCCAGGATGAGGGCCTGGATGTCGTCGCGGGCAAGGAGGTCCTCGAACGACTTACCGTCGCCCGAGTCGTCGGAGTACAGGTCGGGCGACGCGGAATTGGTGGCGAGTTTCGCCGTATCCTCGGCGGACTTGCGGGACCGCGAATAAATGGCCTTGAGTGTGAGTTGGTCGCTCGCTTCCACGGCCGGCTACTCGGGTTACCGTCAGTGTGACCTTGAAAGTCCTAGACACCTCGCTTTTTACTTAACCAAGACAAGGCCTGTGGGATGCTTTACCAGATGCTGTTCCTTGGCAAAGATGCCACCGCCAACAATAGCCACTCCGATAGGGGCCATGATGCTCGACTCTCAGTTATGCTACCGACTTTGTGAAGTATGATGGTGGATTATTCTCTGCGTTGGGTGAGAGACTCTCGCGAGGCGTTGGTTTATTTGTGAGCGATTTGCAATATCCAGGCTGGTGCTGGATCGACCATAGTATCTTGAGCCAGGCGTACGCACAATATGCCATCATAGTGGGGTTTGCTGGCGGGGTTTAGCATTTCAGTGACACAACTGCCCCGCAACTGATCGGATGGTTTTGTGCCGCACTAACTTGACGTAGCGTCGAAAAGCAGAATGTTTGTTAGTGTTCTGTTATGTCGAGAGATCGGTAGGTACCTACCTAGATAAGGCAACTAGCTACTTGGCAGCTTGGGCAAGAGCCTTTCTAGGTAGGAACCACCATATGTATCTCGGTATCATGTCATTCTTGATAGCAATCTTGACCGTGGTTCCTGATACGCCAACACCATGTCTGTCGGTATACCTTCTCTAACCCTCTATGGCTCGTAACCCAAGAGACAAAAATCTAGCAGCTATCACCAACTAGTTACCTGGGTAGCTCATCACATACCGAGACACAACGACTGCCTTTGCAGCCGCGAGCCACCTTTCCTTTTCACTAGACCAAGCTACCGGTCGTCCTAACTGCTTCTTCACCTTCACTATCGCTGCTGGTGTCGTCCAGCCGATCCAGAGCCCGCTGGCACTCATTGTCCCATTTGCTGAACCCAACAATGACCCATTCCAGCGCTCCGACCAAGTACAGGGCGACGCATTGTCCAACCCACAACCCCGCGAGGCCCCATCCGTTGAAGGCAAGGTAGATCCCGGCCGGGAGAGCTCCGCCGTAATAGCTGATAAGATTCACAACAGCCCCAACCCACTGGCGGCCCATACCTCGAAGCGCACCACCACACGATCCGTTTAATCCGTCTGCTATCTGGAACAAAGCAACGTACGGCATCACTTCGCCCACGAGCCGGATCACGCGCTCATCGTCGTTGAAAATCTTTCCAAACACATCCTTCGTTGCCATGAGAACCGTGAGAACGATGGTTCCGAGCAACACCGAGAGAATCGCCGCCGAATGGGCTGCTATTGCTGCATCCCGCGGTCGCTGCGCACCCAACAAGTTCCCTAGTCTTGCCGACGCTGCCACGCCGAGACCAAAGGGGATGGTGTTGATGATTTGATCCGCAGTCATGATGACTGACTGTGCTGCCAGTGGGATCGTACCAAGTCTTCCAGCCGCCAGAGCGACGATCTCAAAAGCCCACCATTCAGTGCCGACGTGGACGACGCCCATAACAGCCAATTTGGCGAAGGGCCCAATGTTTCTTACAGCTTTACGCAACTCCAATCCGCCCCAACACTCTTTGCCTCGGACGAAGACGGCGTACGCCACGAGGAGCATGAAAGAAACCCAGTACGAGATGCCTGTGGCGATGGGAGCCCCATACAGGCCGAGACCGAAGGTGTGGATGAAAAGATAATTGAGCCCTGCATTCAATGGCGACGTAATGAGGAGCACGTAGGTGCCCGGACGATAGATGGCTGCCACAGCCCAACGTCAGCTTCGACTTCGTCTCTATCCCTTATTCTCGCGTTGTTAAACCTCCGGGGCCCTTGACTTACCCTGCGCCTGCAAGTACTTCTTCATTGCTTCAAACCACACATACCCCAACCCGCCCGGGATCAGCCATCGCAAGAATACCGAGCTCTGCACACAAATGAATTCCTCTTGACCCAATGCTCGGAACACCGGCTCAGAGAACCACCACAGCACTGCCACAACGGCGTAGAATGCCGATAAGACGATCATGCCTCTCTGCAACAGTATGCCCAGGTCGTGCTTGTTCGAAGATCCAGTGAAGCTACTTGATGCAAGCGTGTCGAGGGCCGTTGTCCCGCCCAGAGCTATGAGCCAAGCTGTTGCCATGGCGAACATGTAACTGAACGCGGCAGTCGCGAGGGCCTCGGGGCTCAGTCTACCAACAATGAGCACGCTGAGGGTCTGCAGGCTGTTCTGCAGCGTGTACGCGAGGATGACGGGAATAGCGGCTTTGCCGAGGAGCAGAATTTCGGCTAGCCATCGCCGGATAGGGTAGGATCCATCAGGGGCGGACGCCGGAGGCTTCGGTAGCAACGCCGTGGTCTCGGACTGGGGCTGCACGGCCAACGGGCCCAACGTATCGGATGACGACGATTCCGCCATTATTGGTGGCTGCCTAGGGTTACAGGCGCTTCGGCTTACTCCTCGGTTTCGACGCGGAACTGATGTCTGCAAAAGTTCCCGTTGTCGAATATTTTCCGGGAAAATGGTTGAGTTGGCCGAAAGCACGAGCCAAGGGAGCTTGCTTTTGCACGGAACGGATGAGACAATGAAGTTGTTTACCGTGTCCAAGCTCTAAATATGTTGCTGATGAATCGCGTATGCCGTTCGGAAAATGTGGTGGTGGTGGACAATGAAGGTTCAGACGGTCAATCACGGACGAAGAGCTGCGAGACACGAAGCAACAATGCATAGTGCTTTCTTCGTCTTCTTCTACGAAACTGACATTCTCCAGGACCCGGTTCTCCAGCCATGAGATAGCTGACAAGAGTCGATTGCCACATGCAAATTGTCAATTCAATGGCCAAAAACTGACTTTGGGCACGGTTTGCGAAGCTTGCCCGACACTTCCTGCGCGGGGAGGTCCCCTCAATTGACGACGCAACATTGGACAGCGATAAGCGTGCAGTTCGACCTACGTGATTTTTATTTTCACGCTTGCGAGGGCTAGACGTGTGAAAAAGACGTTGGAGAACAGAACGAGGTCTCTGAGTGGCTGCATTATGTGGTGCGCGGCAAGCAATCCATCCAAACTGACGCAATACATGAGGTCGAATTTCTCGAACAAGCAAGCGCTTGACATCCTGCGCAGCCGCTGCTACTCTGACTGCTCTGGTATGATGTTGGAATCGCGGCGGCAGTTCTCAAGATAAGAAAAGCTGCGCTCGAGAGTCTCGGAAATACCATTCAGTGTAGGATGTTGTAGGTAATATTTAGCGCTAAACCAAAGATAGGAGCCGATGGACAACCGTTGCAGATTTCTTATCTAACATCCGTTTCCATGGGCAGCGGCGAACACTCCCTTGGTGACAAAGCGGTCAAAGGCCGACACCGGCTTCGGCTTTAGGTGGCCGGCGAAGCAGAGGGCCGGAGGGTTCAGAGGTAGGAGGGGGGGGTGATATGGTTTTCTTATCGATCATTCGCTGGTTGTGAAGGTATGTAGGCCATTCTCCTCCGCCGGAGACTTGTAAGGGTTCCAGCGCACAAGTGTCGACCGACCCCACCCGCTTTGAACTCATCCGAAAACGACGAGAAGAGTGACAGAGAGGCTAAACAGGATGTCAGGTTACATTGCACTAGCTCACAAGAGAGGGAATGGAACATTTCGAACGAATGGAACAACACCAGAAGCCCCTCTGGAAGAACCTTGGTCGTCCTGATGAGGATAAACGCAAGCCCATCGCTGCACCGTCAAAGCGCAATGGCAAGGAGAGGATGGGGAGTCAAGGTCATGGGTCCTCGCTTGCTACCCTCATCTCACCATTTCAGAAGGGAATATCTGTGCTAAAGACGACAGTGCCATAGCTACCGAAGCTTCTTGGAAATCACCAGAATTGTCCTATTCACTGGCGAGCATCCGAGGAGGCCAATTGAAAGGGAAGAGCACGACCAAGGCAAAGAAAATGGCATGCGTTTCTCATGAGTCGGAACTCGGGTAGAGATGCCGGGAACAATGGCCTAATGCCATGCGGGACGAGGCGAGTTGAGTTGAGTTCAGCCCGCTCACTGGATCTGGTAGGATCACAACCGGGTACGCGAGTCAAGTTGAATACCTACAGGCCTGGCCATGGATTTGTGAAGATGTGGCAAGGAAGGCAGAGAGTATCGTTGCAGAAGATGCATGGTAGCGTCATTGGGATCTCATGTTTGCGGTGTAAAGGAAAAGTCTAAAGCTCACCACTTCTGCAGGACAAAAGCCAAAGTTTAGGTTGACAACCCCTGCCGTGCCTGCGCCCGCCATGCATCAGTCCGCCAAGAGGCCAATCAAGAGGATATGATGTACCAGTCTCATTACATCTCAAAGGTATCACGCAAGGAACGCTCCTTACCACGACGCAAGGTACAAGCCAAATTCAAGAGATAAGCTAGAGCCGGTCCTGACACAGGACGTGGCAAGTCACTACTTTCCTCGCATACCCGTCTTTCTCAGCCATGGGAAAGAAAATCGTTCGAAACATGATGTGGAACGTGGCTCCAAACTCTAAATCTTCATCTGTGAATCCTCGCGTACTTGGGACCGGACCTTGGCTAAGGGAACAACACTGCTCGTCTAATTCCAACACTTTGCCTGGTATTACAGTATCGTGTATGACGAACATCGGGCCCTGTACAATGTATGTCTGCACAAGTGTTACTTGCGTGTAGACACCCTAGGATACATTCCCTTGGTTGTTCTCATCGACTTCCCCGCCCTCGAGCTCGACCCGTCATGTGGCAGTTAGTATACACACGGAACGATGTCTGCAGGGTTCTCTCTCTCTCTCTCAATGTCTTTTTTTTCTTTCTTTTTTTTCCACTTAGGTCCTCTCATGCATTAATTATCTTGCCTCCTACTTTGTCTGCCATATGTTCTACTTTCCGAGAGCACGACCCATTCGGACCTCATGTTGTGTATAGGCTTTCTCGGCAGAGGCATTCGGCAGACGTTCGGGATGAACACCATCGTAGGCCTCGATTACATGGTTGCCTAAGCTATTGAACAGACCAACGTTACTGCGGCCTACGGAAGGAAGTTGGATAACCAGAGGCGGAAGCCCCGCAACAAGGTTACAGGTTGGCCCGTTGAAGGTTCGCAGAATGTCCGCATCCGCACGGATACGGTGTGCCAAACGGTGAAACGGTTTAGGGTTCTTTGGCATACCCACGTGGCCGTGGCTGCAGTAGGCAACGGACGACAGCCGAACACACCCCTTCGCAAGGTCGCCCGTTTCACAAGGCCCCGATGCCACGACGAGTATTTGTGTACACCAGCATGTTGCCGTCAAAAACGTGGATAGCGTTGCATCGTCCTGAGATGTCACGGAGGGGAACCCTCTGCTGGGTACCCCCGCTCCTGGTACGCTGGGACACCTTATTGACCCAGCCAGGGGTGGGGGAAGGGGGCGTAGACAAAGACACAAAAGGGTGGGAGGGAGAGGGGAGAGCATTCTATCGCCTCCCACTCTTTAGAGTTCAGCATTGCAGCAGAGCCATGGGTCAGCCTCTCTAGATTTCCCTTCACTTCCCAACCGACCCCTCATCCACACACCCTTATCCATTCTTGAACTTAGCCATCGGAAGGTGCAAGCGCCTTCCCCAGGAGTAATTTCGGAAGTCGGATCGAAGAAATAACCCAAGGGGGGTGGAAATGACGACGTTATGGCAAGGTGCCATCTTGAACCACAACATCGCGATCCTGTCCCAAGAGGAAGGGTGGGAACCATCTTCCTTGTCCCCTGCCTGCAGTACTTGTACATCGTACAGTACCATAGGTAGCTCCCCTCCCCCGGCCCCTGCTCTGCCCTGCCCTTCATCCCTGGCCCTTGTTTGTGCTTTCCTTCCAATGCCACCTTTATGCAGGAGCTCTCAGTAGCAAGCCACCCCCTATGAACGGAACCGTTACACTACCTGCGGCATTGCCGTCGGCAGTGTCTCTTATTCAACGCCTCGCGGAAGAACCAACTGCTGCCATCCCGGAATGACCGACCTAATGAGAAAAGATTGTAGACAGAAAGGGTCAGGGAATCCGTATGCTTGTGGACGTCATGCCAGGCCTAACAGCCCGCTCAGCACTGCGATAATGGCGGCTTTATCGGTTTTTATTTCCATGGTTGAGGGGGCGGCGGGCATTGGTTTTGCCTCATTAGGGCGAGAGACTGTTGATGGTCGTTCGTCGTCGGGTTTTGCGGCCTGCGGATACATACGCGGCTGTGGACTGAATGCCTTGGCCTGGCCACATACCCCCCCATGATGTTGCAGAATGGAGACAACATCCACACTGGGCGAGGGCGCGGGTTTCTCGTCAGGAAGTTGAATCCTTGGGCACACACTCCGCTCACCGCTCTTCGAGGCGGGAGCATTGCCCGCCCGCCGCTGATCCTGCTGCTCCTCTTGCAGTTGTCGATGCAGAAGCGGCTACCTCCGCCCCAGCCCCATCCCTCTTGCCCGCTCCTTTGGTGTCTTGCTGGCCTCCGAGCCAGTGCTGCAATCTCAGGGCGGCCCTAGCAGCACTCATGGCCATGGCCCAGTTCTCTACGCCGAGTGTCAGCGTACTGATGGTCGTCATATTCTTGACGAAGCGCGCGTGCGGCGTACGGTGGCACGCCGGCGCGATGGCCATCATGATCCAATGGAAGACGCCCACAGCGCTGTTCCACGTCGAAAGGGGCACCCGCCACGTCGTCGTCCAGATCTGCAGGAATTCCGATTCCGTGCATGCGCCGCTCAAGGGTGTACCGGTCGCGATGGCCCGCGTGTAGACGATGGCCGTCATGCGGACGACCTGGTACATGAAGTCCGGGCTCTGTTGCGGATGCTGTCGGTGATGGCCGTATTGCGTCGATCTAGGGCTCGCCGGAGAATCGCCAACATCTCGCCTCTGTAGCCATTCGGAATCCGACGATGGTCCCGATGGCGACCGGCCCGCGCCAACAGAGCCGCGTCCCACTGTGCTTGTGCTGAAGATGTTCCCACTTTCCTCGGATGCCTCTTCGACAGTGGTGTGGATGCTACTATTCGGCGGTGGTCTCGCCCTGATAGGTATCTCTTCCGGCGACAAAAATTGTCTAAACCCTGGGATCGTCGAGTGGAGGCCAGAAATGTGCTCGTGCATGTACCTCCCCGTGAGTTGGGCCTTTCTGGAAGCCTGCATCGCCTTCGTCGTCGTTTCCGTCATGATCGTATTAGTTGTATTCGTTTCGTTCGCCGCAGTGTAAATCGCCTCCACGGCGCCAACAAGGTACCTCACATTGTCGAGGATCGAGGCCGTCGCCGAGTGCATGCCAAGGCTCGCAGCGCAGTTGGCGAAGGACGGGAGCACGCCAACGGACGAGGGCAGGTGGCTGACGAAAGGCGACATGTGTGCCATCCGAAGGGGCACGTGTTTTATAGGGTCATCGAAAGTATATCCCGTAGGACCCCATGGGTCCGCCGTCGTTGCCAGTGCGTCTGAGGGCGGCGGAGTCAGTAGCAGTGGAACATTTTCGTGAGCCAGAGATATGGAGACATCGTGACTACGTGTAAGCATATGAGTCAGTGATTTGTAAGGTCTATACATGCGGACAAATGCCGAAGGGGCATATCGCGTGGAAGCCCATAAAGCGAGACCCATTTACGAGTCAAGGCTGGGGGCGGGAAACCAACAAAAACAACTAACAGCCGGTCGAGCGGAAAAAATGGAAACATGGAATGTCCGGTGGTATATACTGCGCGGCCAAGACAACATGGGGGTAAAAAGGGCTCGAATGGGAGGCTGACAGAATCGAGGGAGGGACAATGAGAGGAATCAGATGAAGAATCGTGGATACGTTGAGGGTGTTACCATCCTCGACAGGACCAACAAATAGATGAGAATACTAAACAACAAACGATTATAAAAAAATTCGCTGGAAAAGGGGCGGAGCCTCCTATCCAACATATCGATTCTGGGTCGACGAGACAAAAGGGCCGAGCCTACATACACGATTGCGTTCTTCGCCAATAGGCCGTTCATACCGAGCTGGTTGAAGCCGCCACGTAACCGAATCATGCCTCGCAAGCCCTTGAGATGGTACCGTAGGTCGTCCTCCGTCTCGCCCCAGTACCACTCGGTAACGGTGAGCTGGATGACGCCTGCGATGGCGGCGTCGCTGGGGTGTTCAGATCTCCCGCTGCTGCCGGTAGTCATCGTGGTGAGAGCGGTCTCGGCGGTGTCTTGACCGTTTGAATGTCGCCTACCGTCGGCACCATGAGACATTAGGCTCTCGTTGAGCATGTGGATGGCACGACCTTTGAGAGTCCGGAGGACCGTGGTCCGGACGTGACCCGTCTCGTGAAGGAAGCAACCCGAGGTGTAAAAGATGATTTGGACGACGAGAGGGTCTTGGAGGCAGAAGGGCGAATAATGGCGCATGAAGGGATTGTTGGGGTCCGGGTCACCATTGACGGAAGCCTTGAAGCGGGAGAGGACTGTGACGTCTACGACCAGTACATCAGGTTCAGCACGTTCTTCTCCTCACGCCAAGCGGACAGATCAAGGGCAATTGCTTACATATTCGAAGAAGTTTCTTGTTCAATACCGTCTGGGCTACTGGGAGATGCACAATCTCAGCGTCCACCGCGCTGATGGGCCTTTCTGGACGTTGAACTCGGGGCTTTTCTGCATGATGCCAGCCTCGGGGTATCGATTCACCGGCGACGAATATTTTGTTGTCGTGATTGTTTTGTTCGTTGTCGTCGCCATCACCATCGAGTTCGCCGACGCCGTCTTTGTCAGCGAGGTTAAGGACAAGGCCTGGCACCGCGAGACGGTATGCGAGCATCTGCTGCGACGCCTGGGATACATCCGAATCCAGTATGCTGCGTTGCGGGTCGGCTAGCGGAAGCCATGGTGCTGGTGCCGTTACTGCCGCCGCTGCTCTCTTGCTTTCGTCGAGGGAATCCGACTGAGGCCACGGCGCGTCGCTGGCAGCCGGATCTGTCAAACAATCTGTCTTGGGACTCGAGTTTGATGTCGTGTTCTCAGATGCAACCCAGCCGGCGACGCTGATGGGCGAGTGCCCGGCCGTCCTTGGAGACTGAGATACTTGTACAAGGGGAGAGTCTGCTCCTGGGAGAGGGAGATGGATGGGAACCCGGCCTCTTGCTCGTGCTGGTGCCAAGAATGTCGATGTGCCTGGTATCCGGCTAGGAGGGCAGTCAGATCATGGGCCGCATAAAAATAAGAAAGAAAAACCAATCACATAAGTGGCAGGAGCAACTGGGTTACAGCTAACGAGACTTACTTTCCTGCCCGATATTCGCATATCGGTACGGGGAATCGACGGAGGCAGTTACTGCAGGGCTGCTCCTGATCGCACTGCATCCGGATTAGTCACCCGATGCGCTTGAAACGTCTTGAAATATGTCCGTATACTCGAGAAATCGTTCTATGCCCTTGAGTACATCTGATATGTCTGAAAGTACTGTGAAACCGAACGATATGAGGATTGGGGGCGGTCGTTAAGACTCAAGGTGTTTACATGCCTTCTGCTTCCTCCTCCTACACTCTCCGCAAGACGTCGTCGTCCTTTCGGCGCGGGCCATGTTGCGTGCTGTCCGCTGCTGCTGCTGCTTCTGCTGCTGCGAACCTTCGGGCATGATATCGAAGCGGAAGCGGCGAGGAGGCCCTCTTCGTCGTTGTCTCCAGAGCATTCGTTCCTGTGGTTCTTGTTGTCATGCGGTGGATTGAGGCACAGCATCAAGTATGACGTGTGGCCCGGGAGTCTGTTTCGAGGGTTGTAGTTTTGGTAGGGCTGAACTTATAAGCAAATCGGGGATAAACAGAAAGCAAAGATCAAACTCGTATAAGGGGAGGAAATGATTGGGGGTGGGACAGGTGGCATTGTGGTTTCTTTGAGCCTGCATGTCGTTGGCTTCGACATGTTTGGCTTAGCGTCGAGGATTTGCCTGGCCTGGCTAGGCCAAGGAGCGAGAAGCGAGACGGGGAGCCCCTCGAGAAAGCCACAAGGCAGCCTTCTTTTTTCTGGGGTTTGTGGTGATCTGCATTAGCTGCGTCGCTAGTACCTAGGGCTGAACCTTTTGATGAACCAGGTAAAGATGCCTGAATCGCCGTATTCGCCGTGAGAGGTAGTCATTCCGGCCGAAAGTTGCGTGAAAATGTTGTCAAGGCATGGACAAGGCTACTGTAACAGGGAATAGATTGAAGATGCTGGGGAGTCTCGGATAGTGGCTGGTGTACGAAACGTGGGAGGTGTAGCCTGTCTCAGAATCGACTATTCGCGGAGACGGGCCCAAAGTCCGACAGGGCCGGTATGTAGCAGTATACATGCAAATCACCACTTGGTGAAAGAGTTCTAGCCTCCAAGCCCTCTTCTGTACAGGGTAAAAGCGCCATCAGCCTCGGGCTAATTGCGAAGCGCTGTAGCCTTTGTAGCGTAAGCCGCATCGCTCAATTGTGTAACCATAGTGAAACCTCCCTACTGGAGAAGGCCAAATAACTGTCGCGGTGCATTGCCCCGGGAACGGTTCTTGAACTGACCGTCCATTTCAATCCCATAACACAGTTAATACTCCCGCAGTCGGTGTTGCAGGGTAAAGTCTGCGGGCTTAAGCTAGTGGTCCCGGCTGAGCTGATTAGACGGTCCGTCACGGCAGCTGAAGGCCAACGGGTTTCCTCGAACACAGGAATGAAGAGTGAGCGCCAACGATGGTTGGTCCATGTGCGAGCGCCGACAAGCACCGCGTTGGCGTCCTGGGAGAAGGATGGAGCTTGAAGAAGATGTTGTCCCGGAATGCAAATGACTTTCAGGTTGACAAGGCACACTGAGAAAGGGACTAGCACAACGGCTGTCTAGATCCAGAGACCATCAGGCGAATGTGCGATCATGGGCCGTTACGCGATGCCGTATGCCTCAGTACTCAATGTACATCAATTGGACAGAGAGACCAAGAAAGATGAGATCAAAACCTTCCACCAAGACAAGGTTCGTCAAGGTACCTAATGTGTCTGCATACTAGACTGGCGCACCATTATCTCCTGTTGAATTTGTCAGCCATGTCTGGTGGCGCTCTGAGGGGGGTATAAGAAATTGGGAAAGACAACGGGACCAAGCTTCGTAAAACGCCCCTGTAGAAGCCCTCAGCGGCCCCCAAATATCTTGGGTCTTTGAGACACAGTGTACAATCTGGGAGAGCCCAGCCTATTGGATAACTCCCTTGATGACTGGGGATGCGCTGCTCGATTGCGGCCACGAAAGGAGAAGCAAACAGATACAAAGCGTTGAGACATCGCCATGCCCTCTTGAGCGCGGCTATGGTTTGCGCTGGTGATGTGTGCTGCGAAAGAGGCTATATATCAGTAACTTCAAGGCCACGGTGGCCAGCTGGATGTCTCAATGCTTGGATAGACGCCGTGTCAACGGTTGAGGGCCTTTGTGAAATGTCATGGTCTAAATTGGGCGTCCTGGAAGGGGAACAATGCAAAGGACAAACGGAAATGTTATTTATTCGGGGACAAACCAAGTAAATAGATCAGACAGCCCCGCCGGGAATATCATGGAGGTAGCAGACTTTGAGCAGTTCGGAGATTCCCGTGATTTAAGCTTAAGCCCCGAGTCGCGATCAGCAGGAACGGCTCGCCGTGACGTAGTGCCCCACTAGCCGACCGAATTATTGGGTCCTTGCCACCGGCCGCAAAACGGGAGTGCCCCGAGCGATGAAGTCACAGCTCACGGGAATTACCAGGAGATATAAGTCAAGTAATCATGCCATACCAAGACGAAGGAAAATGTCGTCATTTCATTAAGGTGGTAAGCTTCTGAGTCGCTACATCACGTCTTCTGCACTAAGTGAGGCACATGTGCTAAGAATGGTATCTTTGAGGAATCACCAAATCCGAAATTGCCTTCCAATAGAAACTCCTGTGGTCGTGTCGCTGTCCAATCATGATTCCAATTGGATCTTCATACCTCGCTCATCGTGGAGGCAAGTGGTCTTGTGATGGTCCAGCTGCTTGCAAGGAAACGGGGTATCTCAATTTGCCCAAATCGTATCATCTTCCGCGGTAGTCTGGCTTTCTAGCCATATTCACTGGTGGAGGCTCGTCGTCAACGGGGTAAGGCAGGGGCGATGAGCTGATAGGGCGACGGCCGCCTGCCGCCTGATGTTCCGGCAATGGTGTCTTGGGAGGCAGCGGCGGTGGAATTCGCAGCGGCTGCTGCGGCTGCTGCACAAAGCCATTGTTGTATTGTTGATTCTGCCATCGCGGGTGCTCGTCGGGGCTCGTGATGGCAATCATGTCGGCGCCGGCCGCATACCGGTACTGAGAAGGTGTGGGCGCAGTAACAACTAGCCGGTCGGCTTCATCATCCTTTGGAAGAGGCGGGGGGCGTTGCTCAGCTCTTGGAGCCGGCGATGGTTGGAGTCGCTCGCCGGAGCTTCTGGGGGAAGGGCTCATTGGCGAAGGTATGTGTAGGTGTTCCGTTCCAGACTCGTATGACTGGCGACTTGGTGGTGTGTTGTGCGGTGGCCACGATGTGGGCACGTCGCCTGGCAACTCCACAGCAAACGATAGCGGCTCGGTGACCTGGGAGTTCGATTTGACTAGTTCGGGAATATCTGGCAGGCGTGAGAACCTAATGTTCGCTTTGTGGATCTTGGCCATCTTCGCGGAAGCCCCTTGTATCATCTTTTGCTCGATGTCCCGCCTTAGATATTGCCTCGTGCTCGTGCTAATTTCGGCCAGGCGGTGCCATTCGTTCATACCAAACTCACCGACACCAACCTCTACATTAAAGCGGTAGTAGTTCTCGATGTTGACGTTTCTCTTGAGAAGGTGCTCCTTCTTCATCTGCTCGTGGATAACTTCACAGCCCTCAATCTTGGAGATGAGCTTGCGGCGGGCCTCTGCAAACTCTCCCAGAAAGCCTTCATACCAAATGTGCGAATTCGCATCGCTCCCTTTGGGCCGCCTGCCAGTGCCGACGCTGAGGAACACTCCCACATCACGGCCGGGCCATTCGTTCAACACCGCCTCGTCCAGAGCTTCGGGTGCAGGGTTGAATGTGCCGCCACCGTCATCGTGGAAGACAGACTGTCCAATTTGGATGGGCTTGAAAGCAAGGCCGATGGCACATGTGGCACGGCCAGCTTGCCAGATCTTGCAGTCGAACTCTGGCGGAGGTTCTCTCCTCGAGTCGTAGGATCGCAAGATGGCGGCAGGAGCGCCCTTACGGGAACCCTTGTACATTGCTAAAACCGCGCTTCATAATTGTCAACTAAATGAACTTCTCGACAGGGGTCTTTGGAGTACATGGTGCTTACGTTTTGGTCCTGTTCTCCCGGGCATCGTAGAGCCGTGCATTGGGGTCGCCGTATCGCGAGTTGAGAACGGGCCGTGCCATCTGGGCTTGAGGGCTGCGTGCGCTGAAGCTGACGGTGCTGGCGTTGCTTGCATGCCTCCTAGGATTCGAGTTGTTGTATCCGCTGAGAGGGCTCATCATGTCGTTCTCGGTGCCGTCATTGCCCTCCTTCTGGTAGACGGTGTGTTCTCGGACAGCCTCCTTGATAGCCTCCTCAAGCTTGGAGGCTTTGAAGAGTGTTGATCGATAAGGGATGCCAGCGATGGTCTTGTCGGTCTCGAAAACCATGCGCGTCAACCTTACGTAGAGTTCCTTGCATTGCTCCAGGTCCAGGCGCAATCTGCCGAGCATCAAGGCGATGAGGCCGCCGGTACCGGTGCCAACGATGAGATCGAAGTGGTCGCATGGCCTGGGAATTTCGTTTCGGCGAGGGGCTCTACCCTCGATCTCGACGAAGGTGCGGTGCATGAGTTCTTGGAGAATGATGAACATGGAGTAACCACGGACTCCTCCACCATCTGTCGCAAATCATGGTCAGTCAAGAGCGTCGCCGGTTGGGTTGGGGGCCTGCTTGGATGTGTTCTGCGGCATAAAAGATTGAGGTCGCTGTATGTCGAGGTTTCACATACCTAGCGATAGGATGCGAAGAGGAGGGCCCTTGGTAGTGTCCCTCCTCTTGACCCCATTAAGGTCCATGAGTGGCGTGGGTTCCCGACGGTAAGCCAGCTTGGTGGTTGCGATCTACCCGGATTCTTGGTTTCCGTTTATAGTCGTTTATGTTGAGAAGGGAGGTTAGTTCGCGCGATCGCAGAACGTCGCTTCACAGGCAGGTGATGTCAATCCGATTTTTGATCCTGCGATCGCAAAACGTCGCTTGCAAGGTGACGTTGATCCGATTTTTGACACTGCGGTCGCAAGAGATGGGAAAATAAAAAGGTAGTAGGAGAAAAAAAGACAGACTAGTAGGTAGGTGTGCCAGTAGGTAGGTAAGGTATGGCAAGGGGAGGTACGAGCAAGGCAAAAGCGCAGCTGGTCATAATCTAAGGCCTGATCACGAGTGACGCAAGAAAGCGGCTTGCGTACTGGGCCGCCCACTCAGATGGAGCCCGGTTCCCCCCACCTCGGCCCTGTCACTTGCGCCGACTTTGCGGAGGGGACTCACTTGTTAGTAAGGTACCTAGGCTCGATATCTTCGATGGGGGCTCGTCACCCAGAGAGAAGCGAGGTTCTAGTGCAGGTCCCCGGAGGATACTGGGGCAAGGTCGGCAAGGAACATGCATGGGCTCAAGGCCGACAGGCTCGCTGTTCTCCGAACCGTCCTACTACCTATGTAAACAGTTTCATAGGCCATGATTGGGCAGAGTTGCGAGGGGTTTGCGTGGAGTGGGAAACATTGTTGTGTCCCTGCGCGGACCAGTTTTCGGCCAAGGTGCTGCGAGATTGCCGTCTGGACGTGCAGCTTACCTACCTAAGGCGGGTGTTAACAGTAAGCGGGCTGTCTGTCTGTCTGTCTATATGCCTTGCAGCATGCCTCGGGTTATCTCATCTGTAGTGCTGATTCCATGTGGACATGAGAGGAGGCCTGCGAACAAGGTAGGTGCTCAACGACAATGAATGAAGCACACGCACGCGAGCGGTCCGGCAGGTAGGTAGGTAGGTGCCTTGACATGACAATAGGTATGACAGGGAAGGGTCGTGCAGATATGGTCCTGCCACGGTGCCTTGCCCTTGCCCTTGCCCTTGCACTTGCCCATCCATCCTGCTTGAGCTGCTGCTCGTATTTCAAACCAGATACCTAAACTTCCTACCTACCTAGATATCTATCTAGGTAGGTACTTGCCTTGGAGATGTGGTAAGAAAGTCATTCGCTCCTCCCTGATTACATGGTTAAGCAAAACTACAACTTCAGGTGAGTGGGTACCCAAAGCAGGCAGGCAGGTAGATTGGAGTCAGCTGCCAGGGCAAACCTCCATCTCTGCTCGCCCAGGCATGCGGTACACCCTCAGGTTTATCCAGCATCTTCCTTTGCCTTCTCCTCCTCCTCCTCCTCCTCCTCCTTCTCCTGCATGTCCCACCTATTTCCTAAACTACAACTACTACCGGCCCCTTGGTCAGAAAACTCCCACCGACGCCGTCAGCAACAGGGCGCCAACCCTCTTTTTGCCATCACCCGCCTAGATACAACACACCCTCCGCCGGACTTCTGCCCCCTCGACGTCTTCGCCGCCCGAGAGAAGATCTTGCCCCGGTTCAGATACCTTTCCCGTCTGGCACTCACTCCAAAGACACCAAAGAGGGAACCAAGACTTTGGGTCTGGTAGAAACGGCCGCCTGCCATTCGTGCTCATTTGCAAGTCGCTTAACAACCCCAGGCTATTCGGCCGCCATTGCTGGATTGGCTGCTGTGGCGTCACTGCCAGTTCCTCCGTTTATGTTGGTGCACACTGTTTTTCCCCATCGCCGACGCTGGCAGTCTGATATACAAGGTGGCAGGGGCAACTTCGTACACTACAATGGTGCCACCCTGTACGAGCCCGAATCCACTTTTGCGGCCTGGTTGAATTCAAAAGACTTGCATTCCCGTGTTCCGACGCCGGGAGGCATCCGCTCTCATCCTTGACTAATCTCTGCTCATCCCGAGAGGGGAAAGCTTACGGGATACCCCGCCAGATTCTTGATGACATAGCCCCGGCAGCACGGCCATGGCCTGTTTCTGGTTTCTGACCTTAACGAGCCCAAAGCCAGAGCGCCTGCATTGTGTTTTGCCGCACCGGGAAATAACAAACCCCGCGCCTTATGTCTGGAGTTCCATCCCATAGCCTATCTTCCCAATCAATGCATCAGTGAGCTTTGCATTGCCCGTTGGGGCTGACTACATGTACTTTCTGCGGCCTGCCACCTGTGGGTAGGATATAAGCCAGGGTGCCCTTTCTGGTGATGGCATCCGCATGTCAACAGTGCCTTCATCCTTCAGCTCGACTTGGGCTCCCTCCCTGCCTCGGACGTGAGAAAAGCTGTTGAACCGGGTCCTTGATTGGCTACGATGGTTCTTCGGACTGATCCAGAAGGCTCAAAGCTCTTGTTCCGCGTGGCTGTGCAAGGCTTGGGCGGCTCGACGGCTCTCACTCCCCACCCCTCTTCGCTCGACTCGAAGCTGCACTAGTATCGATCGATCGTCCTGTCGCCACTGACAAGCGCTCGCGTGACAGCGACGCGTTCCTCTGTGCTCTCGGGTTTTCGCGTCGTCCTTCATAAACCTTCTTGGCAGAAGACGTGTACGGAGTAACCCCGTCAAGTTGGCGGATCTCGCATACAGATACTACGATGTATGCTAATAATACAGGTACTATCCCAATCACTGGGCCAGAAACACTGGCTCAGCCAGTGGCTCCATTTGTGCCTCGTGAATGGCCGAGCCTGGCTGGGAGACCCCCGCACATTGGACTTCGCGTAGCCATCTCTCCCCTCTTTCCTTTGGGCCTTCGCGCCACAACACTAGACACTCACTCATTCGGCCCGTATTCTTCATCAAGGGATATCCCAGACAGGTCAACGCTGCCTTGGATTGGCAACTTTGAGAAGATGGTTCTCTGCATTCTGGAATTCAGGAATTGACCGAACAAGTGGCTTAGCGCTGGGAGATGCGTGGAACGAACGGAGCTGCCTAGGAATCAATGAGGGGCGATTGCGACCTGACATACCTACATACATGTGTTTGAGTACTGCGACCCAGGACATCACCGTGCCGTCGTTTGCTGGGATACAAGCTCAATCGGCGCACGGGAATCCATCATGTCGAGTGCTCTATCCGTACATTCCGGCACGTTGGCCACCGGATCGGTGCCCAAGACCCAGCGTAGGGTGGGAAACAGTTGAAAAGCTCGGAGGCGACTGATCAACAGGTGCCGGCTGCATCCCTGCCCGGCGACCCACCCTCCCGACTCGCGGCATGGCACCATCGGGAGTTCCCAGAACTCCTGATCCGGATCTATTTTTGCCCCGACCAAAGGTTGAATAAACGGAACGGAGGCGACCTGCATGCAGCCCTGGATTTACAATGCACAGTGATCGCCGGTTCGCACATTGCCGAGCCACCGAGCGATAATGGCCTTCTCGAGTAGGTAGTCGGAATTCTGAAATTCTGAATATTTTTGAAGAAAGCTCGGTCGCCTTTTTTATTTTTTATTTTTTTATAGGTGTGGTACATCACAACATCGTCAATTTGACTTGCTTGGGCGACCACGTACCCACATCGAATAAATTTTACTAAGGGACCCCTACTTTAGTCCGCAGCCAAAGAGCATTGTGCTTCTGATAACGCAGGATGGCTGGACTCGGCTGTGCGCACCAGCGGCACTCAGGGCGCCCAAGCTCCTAGAGGCTAGAGCTATGTCTGCTACCGGGAAGAACCCTTCATCCGAGGCAAAGCATACATACACTACAGGTATAGAGTGAGACGAGGCCGGCTCTTTTTTTTTATTTTTTTTTAGCGGTGTCCCAGCGCGGGCACCAATCCTCAAACGTTGCCGATTGTTGGATATCTAGCTCGTTGGACTCACGCCGTAGCGAGCCAGCCTCTCCTCCCTCCCCTGAGATGACAACGATTGGTAGCATATCGCCAATAGAGGGCATAAACATTAACGCAGCTAGCGCAACACGTCGCTTTGGAGGCTGCGATTGATGCAGCAAAATCCGACAGGAAGGCGTACGTAGTGCACTGCACTGGAAGCTGATGAGACCGGATCATGTAGCCTTGATTGGCCAGAAGCGGCAGAAAAGATGGAGTGTGAAAGATGTCGGTCGTAGAGTTGGATGGTGGGAGACCGCACATCTGCAGCCGTGCCTTGCCCGACGTGGGCAGGAAGTCAGCCAAGCATGAGGTCGTCTCTCACCAGTGTTATGCCTCCTCCAATCGGTTAACAAGAGATGATTATCTCACCTCACAGTGCCGTTACCGGTCCAGCGTCAGAATGCAAGCCCCTTGCGCTTCCCGGCTGCGCCGCCACGTCTCGTGTGTCCCGGATGAGGCGGATGGGTTGAGACTGTACAGCAATAGGCTGCACTACCCTCACTGTACACTGCCTTGGAGCCAAAGGCGCTCATCTCTCTATGTGCATGGCATGTGGTTAATGAGTGATGATTTACAGATGACAGGCGTCGTCCAGTGTTACAAACACGTCAAACTCGAGTCGGAGAGCTTACCCGTATCGATACTTTCGCCATCTAGGGCGAGAGCGGGCGAGTACGGATTCCCTGGTGCATCACTGAAGGACTGACGGAACACTGGCATGGACTTGTCATGTCCGAAGCATGCCCAATGGAGCTAAAAGATGCTGCCTTGCAGCAAGACTTGGACAAAGGTCGTACATGTGGCACCAGTGGGAGCCAGAGAAAAAGGCAGCTGGCTGCATGACGGCCGGCCAGTCGTCAGGCTCCAGGCGCCCCATGCCAGACGGCAAGGTATGGGACTCGGCGGTCGAGGCAAAGGCGGAGGAGGGGCAAGGTCTCGAGCTGCATGAGAGGGGCGAGGGGTGCCCGCCCAAAGGATGAGCGGGAAAGGGAAGAGAGAGAGAGGAAGAATAACAGCTCCGAGATTGGCAGTGAAAGTTGACACCTGCGGTATTGGCCTGGCAGAGCATTCAAAAATAAAATAAAATAAAAAATAGATTGGTGAAGGGCATGGGCAAAAAGATACACTGCAGAGTGCGGATGAAGTAAGATAACATGGACTAATGTCCCTACAGACAGGTACGGATGGAGATGGGGAGAAAGCAAGGGCCACCGCTTTCCCACCTTGAGAGGTGAATGGTCTCCCGCCTTCCCCATTTCTCAGGCTCGGGCCCATAAAACCACTATCACCAGGGCTCCCATCGTCCAATCAAAGCTTAATGCAGGTGAGTAGAGTCCAAATCCCCCCAAAGGGCAACCACAGCCTCGCAGCCTCACTGCGCTCCCGCCATTCCTCTTGTGCTGTGCTGCTCCTCGGTTCCTCACCATCCTTCATCTCCTCATCGCCCTCGTCCCCAATTCCTCGTACGATTGTCTTCTCCCTCTGTAAATTGGTGCTTCCATGACCGCAACGCAACCCAATCTCAACCTGCGATATCACACGTTGTCTTCCCATTGACCCAAACCGCAGATGGAAGAGTCTCAACCAGCGAAACGGCGAAAGCTTCTCCCGCGCCAACCCTCAACCAGCACCACACAAGCGGCCCCATTCCCACATGAATTGGTGAGCATGACGGATGAATGCAGCTGTGACGAAGTCTGAACTGACAGTTGGGGTCTCCAGCCTCAGCAACACCCGGTCCAAGAGACCCCTCCAGCCGAACGGCATGACTTCGAGTCGTTCGCGAGGCATCTGCAAGATGCCGCCATGTTGATACAACGCCAGACGGAGCGCACCCCGTACGACAACGTCTCTGTTCTCCTTCTGCGCTGGGAAGAGGATACCTCGGTCGAAGCCGATCTCACAGCCATGGAGAATATACTCCGATCAACCTACAATTTCCGGACCGACCGATGGGCCATTCCGACAGTGCCCAACCCTAGCATCAAGCTTGGTGTGCAGATGGCTTCCTTCCTCGAGCAAGCCAGAGCTAACCACTTGTTGATCATCTACTACGCCGGCTACGGTTTCGTTGGATCCGACAACCAACTTTACTGGGCTTGGTGAGTTGAGGATCTGCCTCGAAAAGAACCCCCGCACCGTTCTGACCGCTCTTCCATAGCAATACCCGAGATGACGCCGCAAAGCTCAAGTGGGATGGCGTGCGCTGCTTATTCGAAGATGCTCAGTCCGATATTCTCTTGCTTCTCGACTCCTGCTCGGTTCGAGATGTTCCTGTTTCTGGGAGCCACGGCGTCAAACAAGTCATCGCGGCGTGCGGGCCTGAGCAGAACCCCCGTGATGCCACGGGCAAATCCTTCACCTACCACTTGATCGAAGCACTACACAAGCTTAGCACAGCGGGTAGGCCTTTCAGCGTACCGAGGCTGCACGAAGAGGTCGTTCAGTTGAGGCAACAAGAAAGCGCTCAAGCGCTCAAGCTCACAAATGGTGCCAGCAAAACTCCGCCCCCATCAACCCAGCTTCCCATATGCTTCACTCTCACGCCCGGCAAGGGACAGATTCTGAGCTTGGGCCCATTATCTCCTTGGCCACTTCCACAGCAGTCACCACGCAACGGCTCTGATGGGGACGCCCAAGCGAGGACATCGCGAGAGGATCAGCTTATCGATCCCGAATCTGTTACTGACCTTCGGTTTGATGAAGCGAGAGTCCTCGTTTGCACCACATTTGTCGGGGATGCCAGTCCAGACATGTCCTTCTTCAATAGCTGGCTCCACAACACACCGCCCTTGGCTGCTAAGATTGAAGTCGAGGGCATGTTTCTCGGCCCTCCAACCATGCTCCTGATATCGATGCCTCACTCGATCTGGAATGTCGTACAGCATGATAAAGTCTGTTGTTTCCTGGGATACATCACGTCACATAACATGATTCAATTGTATCAGAAGCTCAAGGGCTCCACGGGCATCCCCAAAGCCACGGCAAAGGAGGTTGAGGACGGGCGAATCTTGTTGGAGGCGCGGGAGCTAGCAGCAAGCACGCCGGCTTTGCATCGACGCTCGATAGACAGCAAAGACGCCTCGTACCTTGAGGCGGCCAGCCGTGTAGATACCAACCCTTCCGGCGTATCATTCGCCGCTGCCGCCGCCGCCGCCGCTGCAGCGGTGGATGGCAAACATGATGTTGAAGATTCGGCCGAGATGCAGGAAGCGGCGGAACAGCTAAAGGCACTAAGCCATGTGCGCCATCTGAGCGACGAGGCCCCCCCAGCCGTAGAACGACAACGCACAACCCTCCCTGATGGTGCGATGCCCGTCAATCACGAAGACACAGGTTCGTCTCATGACGCGAATGAATCAGGTGCAGACGACACGATGCATTCCGCCGACCTGAGCACCCCCAACGCCAAAACCAAACAGCGACGGTCCATACAAAAGGCGACCCCCAAGCAAGAGACTAGATGTACGTTATGTAGTCATGCTCCCTTCAAGGACTCTTCATCGTTGCGCAAACACATCGCAGCTGCACACACCAGGCCATTCCCTTGCGCCTTTTCGTTCGCGGGGTGCACCAGCACATTTGGTTCAAAGAACGAGTGGAAGCGGCACATTGCCTCTCAACACCTCTGCCTACAGTACTACCGTTGCTCGTCTTGCCCGCAGAGTACTGTGGAAGGCAAGGGGAACGAGTTCAACCGGAAAGATCTCTTCACCCAGCACCTGCGCCGCATGCACGCACCATTCGCCATCAAGAAGGCCATTGCTAAGGGCGACAGCAAATTGCAAGTGGAATGGGAAGGCCATGTCAAGGAGATGCAGACAACATGTCTTGTCACGCGCCGGTCACCGCCTCAAAAATCGGCCTGCCCAAAGCCGGATTGCCAGAGCGTGTTCGAGGGTCCCGGCTCCTGGGACGAGTGGACGGAGCACGTTGGAAGGCATATGGAGAAAGGTGAGGGCCAGCGACTCGGGGTCGATCGACTGTTGGCCAAGTGGGCTCTCGACGAAGGTATCATCGAGCGAAAGGAAGATGGCGAATATCGTCTCTGTGCCGGCAATGGCCCTGGTGCTGGCCTCAGCGGCGGCGGTTCGGTCGGCGGAGAAGCAAAAGAATCAATATCCGTGCTTTACCCAGAACCAAAGCAGGAAATCGAGGCGGAAATCGAGGCAGAGGTCGAGGCAGAAGTCGAGGCAAGCAACACCCACGACAAGATGGAAGTAGACGCTTAGTCTATCGGCATCGTTTTCGTTACTTTCCTTGTCGATAGGACGACAAAGGGCAAAGGGCAAGAGAGGGGCCAACGGCGATGGGGAGAGGGCAGAATCAAAAGCGAGGTTCCAGGGCGGCGGCTCACTCTTTGCGGAAGTTGGCGCGGCACTGCGGATTTCCTGTCAACCTATATACTACGGCGGCACCATTGATCGGGAGGAATCATTTTGGTACGATTGACATGATGTACATGAACTACTATCACTCTCTTTGGCAAATTCGCTTCTTGCTGGTGAGCTCGAAAACCCCGAGCAGCTAGTTACCTACCTGTCTGGTTCAAGTCGTTGAGCGCCAGGCCCAAGGCTACGCAATACGGGGAGGAAAGAAAAAAGAAAGAAGAAAGAAAGAAAAAAGAAAGAAAAAAGAAGGGAGGATGGACTGGAAAGCCCAAAAAGCAAAGAGTAGTCAAGACCAAATCAGAGTCCTCTCATGACCCAGGTTTCGCCTGCGTGGTCGTATACCAAGCTTTTGACGATGCCGGACCGGCTTCGGCAGTCGAACCCCGGAACCGATTCATTCAGCTGCCGCCTCCTGCAGATCGCCCGATGCGCCCCACAAAAAGAGGGGGGTTGGACTTGATATCTCCCCTCCCCCTAGCCCCTTGGGCGTTGTATAGGTTGCAGGGAAAATGAAATTGGTCACCCGCCGTTGTGCTTCCGATTTCCTAAGTGGCCATTTCAGTTTCATTCCAGCATGGCTTTATGGTATTTGCGGTCGGTTGCAACCTCGGCTTGCGACCTAAAAGGGTCGTTGATGGTTAACCTGGCCGGCCACGTGAGCGCATGACGCGAGTACATCCACACGGCATCCCACCTCCTCACCGAGTGGGGTCGACGAGCCACTGAGGATATTTGGACGGTGACGAAACGCTGACAGTCGATTGAAGGGACTAATTACTTGACCCCTCCCTCCTCCCTGGACGACTAGGTAGACTGGTCGTTCCCCGTGCACTAAGCCGTAGTAGGCTGGAGGAAAGCTCAACGTGCGGATCACGAGATGAGCTTAATGGAGAAATAGAACCATGGGGAACCCAGGGCCATGGGGATCCCGGGGCCGAAAGGAAGATGGGCCGTCGCAATATGGATAATTGGTGATGGAACATAGAAGCTGGCGGATGTTTCGATGCCAACGGGCCGTGCTTTCTGGGAGAACATTATATAACAGCCTATGCCTTCACAATGTTGTGTTTACAAGAACACTTGACCGGGTAGGGCGTGTCTCAATTCACTGCCTCGGTGCGATTGCTAAACCAACCCCCCCTCTGTGGTTGCGATACAACGTTGACTTACACGACAATCCGCCAGCCAACATGCGTCTATTCAACGGCCTGGCTTCCCTCCTGGCAGGAGCGCGCCTCGCGCAGGCCACCCTCCAAATCATACCTGGCGGAACATGGACGGCGGTAAGCAGCCACTTCTCCCTCCTTCGCGTTCCTTCTCCCCCCTCCTCCATCCACTCTAGCCGTTGCCTCGCGTCCCAGAACAACGCTTTGCGAAGCAAGAAATCTGACATGGCTCGCAGACTAACACGGGCCGGCACGTCCAAGCCCACGGCGCCGGCGTCACCAAGGTCGGCTCGACGTACTACCTCATCGGCGAGGACAAGACCGAGGGCAGCGCCTTCCAGAACGTCAACTGCTACGCCTCGACCGACCTCGTCGAATGGAGCTACGTCGGCGCCCTGCTCTCGCGGACTTCGGTGGCGGGTGACCTCGGCCCCAACAGGGTCGTCGAGCGGCCCAAGGTCGTCTACAACAGCGGCACCGGCAAGTACGTCATGTACATGCACATTGACGACAGCAACTACGCCGAGGCCAAGGTCGGCGTGGCGACGTCCGACACTGTGTGCGGTAACTACACGTATCTGGGCAGCTGGAGGCCGTTGGGGTTCCAGAGCCGGGACATGGGGCTGTTCCAGGACGACGATGGGTCTGTGTATCTTCTGACCGAGGACGTGAGTTTTTGGCTTCTCCCCCCACCTTTCTCCTTCCTTCCTTCCGCTTTCTCTTTGCATTATTGCCCAAAGAAACACGGCGGCGATACGTTGCTGACGGGGAGGGTTGACGGACAGCGGGCCAATGGCTTGCGCATCGATGCGCTATCATCGGACTACCTCAACGTCACGCAAAGCGTCTACCTCTGGAGTGAGAGCATCGAGGCGCCCGCCATCCTGAAGAAGAACGGGTACTACTTCATGTTCGGAAGCAGACTGACCGGCTGGGACCCGAACGACAACGTACGTTCTCTCTCCTCCCTCTCTTCCCGTCCTTTGCCCCCTCTACTTCTCTCTCTGACGCCCGCCAGGTCTACTCTTACGCGACCTCCCTCTCCGGCCCCTGGTCCGCCTGGCAAACCTTCGCCCCCGTCGGCTCCAACACCTTCACCTCTCAGACGACGTACATCCTCCCCCTGGGCGACACGGCAATCTACATGGGCGACCGTTGGGTCAGCACGAACCTCATGCGGAGCACCTACATCTGGCTGCCCCTCACAATCTCCGGCACCAATATCACCCTCACGGACCGCGTCAACTGGGTCCCCAACGTCGGCACAGGCACCTGGGCCGTGGCTCCGACCGAGACGTCTTACGAGGGCGAGGCGGCCGGGCTCTCGGACGGCGCGAGGGTGATATCGTGTACGGGCTGCAGCGGGTTGGCGGCGGCCGGGTACATCGGCGGGTCGGCAGGCGGCAAGGCGCAGTTCTCGAACGTTAGCGTTCAGGCCTCCGGGTGGACGACGGTGAGGGTGAAGCACATGAACGGGGACACGAGCCAGCGGTGGGGGACGGTGACGTGCAACGGCGTCTCGCAGACGGTCGGGTTCCTGCCCACCGCGGACGGGAACACGCCCGGGAGCAGCTCCGTCTTCTGTAACCTGGACGCCGGGTCGGGGAATACAATCTCCTTCATGAGCACCGATTCCTCGTGGGTTGCCGATATTGACAGGATTTTTGTTCCTGTCAATTAGGGAGGGAGAAGTGGGGACATGATTCGCGAAGATCGTACAGCGCACGAGTAGAGGGGGGGCATAATGACGAGACAGACTTTCCTGTGTTGTTCATTGTGTATATATACATTAAAAATAAACCTAAGGGGGGGAGGGACCGGGCGAGGCGTATAAACCTAATTGATCTCGATTACGAAGGGTCCAGTCAGGGGCTCATCGACTTCGACCGACTTGACAGCCTCCTGCCTCTTTCCAGTCTGTCCTCCGCTCAGAAGCGTGACCTTGGAAACCCTAAGCGGTGTCTCGTAGCCGAACTCGCCGTCCACAGAAACCTTGCCGTCCTTGTAGTCAAAGGTGACGAGCGTGACGCCGGCCTGTTCCAGGCTGACGCCGTCGTCGAGGTACAGCGTACCCTTGGCAGTGCCATCCCGTCCCACGGCGATCAAAAGCTCAAAGTTCTCCTCACGGAGCTTCTTCGTCGTCATGGCGCTGTTGGCGCGCAGAGGCAGCACGGAGCCGCCACGGATGAAGAGCGGAATTGTGGTGTAGTCCTGTTCTGCCAGGGTAATGGTTGCGCCGGCGCCCTGGATCGTCTCGTGGGTATACCAGTCGTAGAATACGTCGTTAGGAAGATAGACATCGACCGAGGTCGAGTTCTCTTCAGTTACGGGCGCGACGAGAACGGCGTCACCGTAGAAGTACTGTAGGTCGAGACCAAAAGTCTTCTCGTCCTCGGGGTACAGGTAGAAGACTGGGTTGATGAGCGGGGTGCCATCGACAGTCTGCTGATGTAACGCCGTATAGATGTAGTCGAGGAGGCGGTAGCGGATGGCAATTGCCTTGCGGGCGCTGTCCGCAACGGTGTCCCAGAGATAGAATTCCTGCGATATGCTATCAAGGGAGTTGTGGTTGCGGTAGAACGACGAGAAGGCGGCGAGGGCGGCCCAGCGCGCGCATAGCTGCTCGGTGGTGTTGTCGCCGAAGCCGCAGGCATCGGAGCCGACCATGGGCACCTGGTACAGGGAGGCGAACTGCAACAACTGGGAGATGGAGACGCGGTACTGCTGCCAGTTGGAAAGGTTGTCACCGAGCCAGTGGCCGACGGACGTCCCGGCGCCAGCGAAGGTCGAGCGCGTGATGATGAGAGGTCGGAGGCCCGGGCGGCGGGCCTGCATCGCGATCCTAGAGGCCGTCGACATCATCGACCCGTAGAGGTTATGGGTGTCGTACATGGTGAGCCCATTCTGGTGGATGACGTCCGTGTTGACCGTCTTGTTGGAGATACCACCACCGGCAGCGTTCGAGGCCGTGTCCCATGCGGCCTTGTTGTGGATAGCGTACTTGGGGAAAAGGAGATCGCGGTCCGGAAGGCCCTTTTGGTCGCCGGGTACTTGCCTGTCGACAATGATCAGGTTGTCAAATTTCTGACTGGCTGGGATCGTCCTGGGGGAGATATCCTTGCGAACGAAGACGTCGGATCTCTTGGTTTGGTTGTTGCCACAGTCGGTTCCAGGAGGTTGGAAGTCGCAAGGCCAGCCACGCAGGAGGCGGGGGTTCTCCCGGACCGGTGGCGGCTCGGGAGGGAAACCAACAGCGGAGCCGTAGGGATCGTCGCAGGGGAAGTAACAGGGGAAGTTGGAGGGCTCGTTCATGTCAATCCACAAGGCGTCAATGTCGACACCGTCGTCGGCCGAGAAGAACCCGGCGAACTCGTTGTTCCAGTACTTTGTAATGTTCTCGGCGAACCAGTCGGGGAAGACGGTCACGCCGGGCCAGACGACACCGACCCAGACGGAGCCGTTGCTGCGGAGAAGCCAAATGTTGTCGTCGATGCCGCGTTGCAAAGTGGGGGACTCGACATAGGCCACTGCAGGGTCTACCATGACGATGTAGTGCTGGTCGTTTTCGTGGAGCTTGTCGACGAGCTGGCGCACCTTTGCTAGGGGGTAGCGCTCCGGGTCGAGAGAGAAGACCCTGTATAGTATTAGTGTGTGCATACAAATATGGAATTTTCGGCATGAGTGTGGCAAACCTTCGTCTGTCCATGTAGTCTATGTCTGTCCACATGGTCTCGAGGGGGATCTCGGCGATGCTGTAGTTGTAAACAACCTCGGCAACGTCGAAGACGTCACGGTATCCGTAGCGGCACTGATGAAAGCCCAGGCCCCAGTACGGCATCATCGCAGGCAACCCGGTAATATGAGCATACTGCTGAGCCACCTCTATGGGAGAGGGGCCAGCCACGAAATAGAAGTCCAAAACTCCGCCAAGCGTGTTGTACTGGAGGTACTGGCCAGACCCCTCCGTCTTGTTGATGAAGACATCCATACCGTTGGAGTTGAGGAAGAAGACTCCGTGAGTGCTATTCTTGCGGTGCTCGTAGTAGACAGGGTGGTTCCCGTATAGATTGGCACCGGAGGGAATGCCATATGAATCCTGGGACCACAGCGTGCGGATGTAATCTGTGGTGTTGAGACGGAAAGGGTCGGAGTGCTCCCCCAGGCCGTAGAGGTTGGGGTTTTCGGGCAGCTTGGTGCGGAGGCGCAGGTACTGGCTCTCGAAGACGATGTTGGCGCCCGAGGTGTCGAAGAGGACCTCACCCGTGTCGGGCCGGATCACGGTGAAGGAGAAAGGGCTCTCGGTGTAGTTGAATTGGAGCTTGGATTTCTCCGAGCTCACGCCGCCGGCATCGGGGCGGGGGAACACCGACTCGGGGACCTGGTAGACCTGGTTCCCGGCATCCTGGATTTTGACATGGAGGCGAGTGTCTGTTGTGTCTCAGTATTTGTCCATGTCGAAGCGTCCCAAGGGACGCGGGAGTATTTGATCGCTCACCGGTCTGGTACTCAACAGTCAAAGTCAGGTCGGTCAAGTCAGTGCCGTACACGTCACAAGCCTCGCCGGCTAGGGATAGGTCTGCGGTAAGGCCTGAAGAGGAGGTCTGGACGTTTGAAGCCCGGTAGCCTGGGCATTTGGCAAGAACGTCGTCACTGGGATAGTCTCTAGGGATAACGGCAGCCGAAGCCACAGCCGTGAGCAGTCCGAGAACAGAAAGGGTTCTCGCCATGGCTGACGACAAGACCTTTCGTTTCTAACCCGTGTTGGCGAGGATAACTAAATTGGTGCAAGGACGAGAGAGGCCCGACTACTGGTATAGACATAAAGCATTGACTCCATGGCGGGCTTTATACTTGACTGCGGGTTGTTTTTTTAATTTGCAGATTCGGGAGCAGAGTAACATCAGCCGGAAGGCGCGAAGGTCAATTGGAACCCCGCTAGCACTGGAGTGGGGGGAAGGCATGGGTAACGATCGCTCTCCAACCGTTCACCCGGGAAGTCAAGAAATGAATACCTATTGGCATGGGGTTATTTGTTTTACGTATGGCTGGCGCTTGCTGTGCAGGAGACGATGGTAGCGAATGGGCTCGCCGTCCATGGGGCTGCAGGGTCTCGGCGCCAAACATCATTCGGTCTTTCGTCCGCGCGGGTCTGGGGTTCCCTGCGATACTTTCGTGGTTTGCTGTGGATGGTGCCGCCGTTGTGTATTCCCCTAGCGCCCGACTCGCCAAGGAACCTAGTGTTTAGTTAGTGTGGAATGCTTCTGACGTCTATTTGATTGAGCGGCTCGAGCGAGCAATGGAGCGAGGTAGTGTAAAGAAGGCCGTTTGAAGTTTCCGTGTACGTCTTCTGAAAAACAATGTCTCGACGTACCTAGGTAGTGTGTTGGAGGAGAGGGTTAGCCATCTCTCTTCTTTCTCTTTTTTGCTTCCCCGCACCCGCCCTCTTGAAGCCAAGGTTGATGCAGTAGCGCTATGACGATGATGATGCGCAGCTGTGCTTTGCGGCGGGGAAAAGACGGAGATGGGATGGGGAAGAGCCCGCATAATGCTGCTAAAGATGCAGCTACAGTCCCTAGAGGCAGGTCAGCTGTGTTGCAAGTGGGATATCATTGGTTGGCGAATTCTCTGTCGAGGAGGGGAAAAGAAGCATAGGAACTGTGCTTTACCTGTTGATTCGACGTGTTGGAATTTTGCTGTGGTTCTAGCCTCTCTACGCTGTATCCCTCTGCAGTTAGGATGATGATGATCCATCCGGTGCAGCCAACGGCCCGACTGGTGGCTTGACCGGATGGCGGGGAAGCTCCTCAAAGAGGCACACCCCACCCGCATACCTACATACATACCCCATGGGCCATCACCCAATGGCGGAGTCTCCGCAAGCGCACTACTCACTGTCTGTCATCTTGTTACCAGCTTTTTTGTCACTGCTTTGAATGCTTAATGCCTGTCACTTCCTACTTTGTACCGTCCTGTCGTGTACCACATGCAGCCTGCACCCCAGCCGCTCCGCGGTACCATCGAGGCTGTATTCCGCCGAGGCATGGATGGTCTCGGCCAAACCATCGGCACGCTTTCCTGCACTCAACTGACGTGTTTCTCCCAGACAGTTAGGGTAGAGAAGATGGGGCTCCAGACAAGGTATTACTGTGGGCTGCCCGGTCCATCGTCACTTCATCCAAACGTGTGAAGAACAATGGTTTGGACGACTGTCTGTCTGTTCATGACCAGAGTAGGCTTTAATACGGCCAACCCATCGAAGCACACAGTTGAGCTTCTCTCTGTATAGGAACTGCATATGTTCTAGATGACTGACTCCGAGGTCAAGGAACAGCTTTCAGAACCAAGACGTTGAGAGAACTAAGCATTAGGGGTTGGATCGAGTAGACTGGAGAGACTTGCTACGCCCTGAAAATCATTGCCACCAAGCGTCTTTTCTCTCATTTCTGTATTCAGGGGATCTCGTTGGCTTGGAGATATGGAAATCTATCAATGCAATGGAAACATGCTTCCCATCATGGCTTTACATATCTAAGCCACTTACACCCGCTGTCAAGCCAATGAATCTTGAGCAGCGAGGCACCCAAAACCTCAAAGACGTGACTCTCAACACGCACAATGAGCTCGGGCTGTCCAGCACCCGGAATCCCTCGGGAGTCTCGTGGGCCCTCGATGAGGATAGCAGCTTCACATTCAAATGAAAAAAAAAAAACACAGCCTTTTTATTTCTTGCCTTGACCCCCTCTTTCTTCTTCTCTTCATCTCAGTTCAAGGAGATCAGAGACTGGTAAAGTTCGATGCCCAACAAACCTCGCTTTCAATCACTGAAAGAAGCCCCTTTTTTGCCCACTTGAGCTTCCCTAATCACTGACAATCTTTCCTCTGGATTCTTTCGACTCTTGGGGGAAAACTAGTCACTCCCGTTTCGAGCTGTTGGTTGCCAGACTTTGTACATCATTGGCTTTTCCTGGCAACTCATCTCCACCAACCCAGGCTTCCGCTGCTTTAAGGCAGACACCAGGTACTCACTTGAGCTGTCCTTTCTGCCAAAAGGATTTTTCCTCCCTGCCTCTCTCATACTACGCAGAGGGCGTCTGCCAAGAGGTAAGCTTCGCGCTCCAAGGCTCCTTTGGTCTCGTTGACCCTTGACCTAGGCAGAAGCAGAAAAGCAAGCATAACGCTTCCGTCGCCTTCTCAGATGAACCAGAAAAAATGGCTTCCGAGTACATCAACAAGGGCCAGGAGAGTATCCAACGCACCCTTTGGCCTGAGTTCCAGCCTATGGCGCAGAGTAACGAGAAGAACAGCAGGCAAAAGAATCTCGCCTACGACATCCACCAGAAGCAGCATCAGACCAACACTTCTTCCCCCATTGAGGATGAGCGCGAAGATGTTTTCTCCCCTAGCATCATACAGACCATCGATGAGATGAGGCCCGTCGACGGCTTTCGGAACCAGGACTACATCGATTGGGGCCGTACTGACGAGGAGCGCCGCGAGGCCTTCCTCGCTGATCTCTACGAGGGGCCCTATGTCAACATTGGACGACCCATTCTTGTACCTGTCTCCCGTTTGAGTCGTACCAAGCTTCGCGGAACCAGCGCTCGCATATTTCATGACTCGCCTGTCGATCTACCTTTTCCTCGTGGCTTTCGCAGAGAATCGCCTGACGCCTTCCTTGGCCCTGCAGCTCCCATCAACGCCACTGCTCCACCGACCCCTACCCGCCTCGGCTCCTTGTCTGTTGGCGAAGCCCGCAGATCCAACAAGACCATTCGGCTCGAAAAGAATGAGAACACCGGCATGAACAGTGACCCCAATAAGCCCAGTCCCGGCACCGGCAACCACCTCATCTTCGACCCGAGCCCTAAGAACCTCTTGGCTCTCGGTATGAAAGGCAAGACCATAAACGGCGCCCAGAGCGGCTCAACCATGGATATCAACAAGATTCAAGGCGAGACTGCTCCCTCTACCCCGCCCCATCCCCCTCCTGGCTTCCAACAGGAGGAGGGCCCATACGGTGCTACACCTGACCGCCCTCGTACTGTCAAAACGACACCGGCCACAATGTTCCCCTGCAACGATACGAAGCCAGATGAATCGCCTACCCTCCGCCTTCAGATGGGGCGTCTCCGCATCACCTCAGCTGATGATTTCAACTCGGGCGCGGCTGCTGGCTCTGGTTCCTCAGACCGTTATAGCGGCCGTGCTCATAGCCCTCACCCGTACTATTTTGGTTACCCAGTTCCACGTACACCAACAAAGACCAAGAGAGCTCGGGGTGAGTTTGAAAGGACTACTACCCTCTCGGGCAGAGACGTCGCACGCGAGCGCGAGATTCTGGCTCGCTTCGCCGCTGCCGCCAAAGACGAGGACGGGGACGAGGAAGATGAGAAGGAGGAGGGTGAGGAGGATGAGGAGCTCACGCCGAAGGCTTCGGTCCTCAACCGCCATATGGATATTGACGAGGAGTAAGCGACCACACGGCCAAGGATTGGAATACCAATCTTTGACAGGACCTCTGTGTGCTGTCCCTTTCTGCTTTCCCTTGGGTCGCCCCCGCGCTCTCCGTCGACATTCAGATCATTGCAGAAGAGCGCTTGCCACTTCAAAAACCAAAACATCGTTAGAGGTGGTTTGAACCTCAGCGAGACACCTGCAAGGTTTTGGGCTGGTCAACACGTAGTTGGGTCAAGGGTGGTGGTTGGTCGTCGCTTTCTTAGCGCTTTATGCAATTATCATATGCAAAGTTGATCAACACAAGCGCCCCGGTTTTCTGGATACAGTGATATCACATCCACAAAGTGTGTCTTGTAGCAATCACACCCCCTTCTGCCCCCTCTACTCCTCCTCCACCACCCACTCCAAGCCCGAAACGGTACTGCCAGAGTAATCAAAGTACCTTCGACGAGGCCTTTCACACCCAGATAAGCTCCACACCAGTCCCCCATTTGCTAGTCGCTCGCTCAATCGCTTCTCTTTTCCGGCGGCACCCAACTTGTCTTGCCCCGGTTCACCTCGGGAAAAAAGACACATCCGTCTTTCACAGCTGCCAGCCAGTTGCTGCAACCTGTCCACCTAAGAGCGGATAGAACTTCAAGGGCCATGAACGTTCCCACTTCATCCACCAACGACTTCGCCTTCAACTCCAACTCCAACTCCCAGCCGCAGCAACAGTACCAACAGCAGGCCCATTTCTCCTCTCGCCAGTTGCAGCTGCAACAGCAACAGCAACAACACCATCAACAGCAGCAGTACTCACTGCCGCCACCGCCGTCTCCCCCACCCGCGTCGTCTGCCACCGCGCAATCCCTCTCCGCCGCCCAGCAAGCCTTTGCACACGCGCAGTACCAACAGTTTGTCCTCATGAACGGAATGAACGGTGGCAATGTGCCCAACGGCATGGGCGGCGTGCCTACCCCCGCTGGCCAGCAGGCCGAGCTCAACTACATCTATAGCATGGTCGAGGAGCTCAGCCGACAGCTTGCGGAGAACCGTCGTGTTACCGAAGACATTGTGACCGGTCTTGGGAGAGTGCGTAGCCGCGCGAGGACGCAGGGGATGAGCAATGACGACCTCATCCACAACGCTGCCGATGATATTCACGGTATGGAGCATTACCTCGTCCACTTGCTTCGCATCGATATGCTGACCCCGTCTTAGCACAAGAACAGAATCTCGACACACTCATCTCCATCCTCTCAGAGTCCCTCGAGAAGGCAAAATACAGCCGCGACGCCAACGCGACCCTCCTGACCCAATACGCGACAGTCCTCGCTGCGATGCTGAAGCAATTCCACGAGTACAAGGCGAAGCACGTCACGGATGTCGCCGCGTGGCATCGCTCCTACCGCTCTCAGCTTGCCGAAGCGCGCGCCGAGAATAGCAGGCTCCGGGACCAGATCTGGGAGATGCAGGAGCGCGCGGGAAAAGCCAACGAGGCTTTGCGGAAGTTCCGCCGCAAGTACGACGAGAACGAGACGAGATGGGACCGGCGCGTCGAAGAGGTTGCCGCGCGTCAGGAGCTGCGTTTCTGGAAACGAATGGCCATGCCCGAAGTCAGCGACGACGATCCCTGCTGGAGCGACGACGATGACCTCATCGACCCTGCGGAGAAGGAGCGGCAGAAGGAGCTGGAAAAGAGGGCCGCTCAGGAGCAACTTGCTGGGAGCCAGCAGATGGGCGATGAATACTCGCGTTCACAGTCGCCGGAGTCTAGCATGATGGGCGGCGTCCCCATGCAGCGAGATCTGGGTATTCCTATGGGCATGCCTGTACCTCCACCACGGCCCTCGAGCGCGACATCCAGTACCGGCTCTTCTGGCCAATGATATCGAAAAATAGCGTTTGGAATTTGAGAAGCATGCTATCGGGCATCACAGGCGCAATGGGCATTTCGGGTAAAAGAAATGTGCGGCGTTGGGTATAGGGTCTGGGACGGGAGGAACGCTTGAAGTCGAGCGATTGCATTATACCTCATGTTACACTTGCCAAGCAGCTTGCCTGTGGGCCAGCATTGTCACGAATACCCTAATGGTTTGTTGGAACGGACGACTTGATGATATCCTGTTTCAAATATATACCGCGGTTGCCGCACTCGGGGAACACTACAATACGAACTGACACTTTCTCACCGGAACGCCTGATGTTATCAGGCGCATAACCCCCCCCCCCCCCGACCTCGTATCTTTTGGGCCTTCTCCGCCCTTCCACCCCCGCCGTGCATACGACGAAAGTAACGAGGGAAATGACTATATCTTGACAGCTACACCAACAGGTGCTTCTATGCTGTCCGAGCTGGCGCTGTCCATATAGAGGCGGATGCCCGTCCGCACGTCGACCTGGTCCAAAGGAATCAAAACGGGCTGCTTGAGCTTCTTGATCATGAATTGCCAGAGCCGGTAGCCAGAGTAGAGAACGACTGGGATCGCGGTGCCTATGTTGTCACGAATGATGGCCTGAGCATCATGGTTTTCAACGGGCCAAATCGCCGTCAGGACGTTGGCGAACAGTCCTACGACACAAATTGCAACTCCAAGCCAGGCACCCCAAACACCAAAGGGGCTGTTCCAAAGGAGCGTTTTATGGTCATGTCCTTGGGCAGCCCACGCCTTGCGGAAGCGAATGTGACTCACGCAGATGGAGGCCCACGTGTAGTAGTTGCTGGCCCCCGAGAGGCTCAATAACCAGTCAAAGATTGCACCACCGCCGGGCGCCAGGTTGACAAACGCAAGCAGGCCAAAGACGAAGGTGACGAAGAAGGCATACACCGGCACACCCCACTTGACCGTGGCGCCCCAGCGGGGACCCATGCCCCTCTCGCAGAGAGCCTGGAATGCACGGCTGGCGGCGAAGATGCTGGTGTTGGCCATGGAGACGATGGCGACGACGATTAGGGCGTTGAAGAAGCTTGGAAGGTGCCGAATGTTGGCGAGCTCGGCTGCCAGCGTGAATGGGCTGTACTTTGCGCCGTGGCCGGTCGAAGCCAGGCCCGGGTGGTTCGAGGGCACGACGAAGCCGAGAAGAAGGAGCGATACGATGTAGAAGAAGAAGATACGGGCGAAGACAACCTTGGTGGCGAGGGGGAGCGCTTTTTGCGGGTTTTTGCACTCGGCTGCCGTCATGCCCAGGAGCTCCGTGCCTCCGTACGACATACCGGCGACGCGAAATACCATGAGAAAGCCCGAAAAGCCGTTGCTCACCGCGCCGGGGTCGTGCCAGAACTTGGCTCCCGTTCCGTGTCTGCGAGAAGTTAGCCATTTTTGACCGAATGACCGGGGGAGGGAATGTAAGAGACGTACCGAGGGTCTGATGGCACGGCGCCGGTGATGATGAAGATGGCCACAAAGATGAAGACAGTGACGGCAAGGGCCTTGCAGATGCCGAAGGCGTGCTCGAACTCGCCGAACCACTTGGATCCGAGAAACGAGGTGCCCGTCAAAGTGATAAGGATGGGCGTTATAATGTAGGCCGGCTGCAGGTCTGGAACCCAGTACCCCATCTGCGCGGCTATGACGGTGAGCTCGAAGGGAAAGACGATGAGCCAGTTAAAGACAAAGTTCCAACCCATGGCGAAACCCCAGGGCTCGGATATCATGCGTCTAGAATATTCGTAAAAGGCGCCGGCTACTGGGAATGTAGCTACACACACATTGTGAGCAATGTACTCCGCCATTGGTGTCTGTCAAGGTAGGTCTGAGAGAATGTGCATGGGAATTCGTGAGGTATGTTGTAAACAGTGACAGAGTAGAGAAGCGACTCACCTGCTAGTTCTCCCAGACATCCCATCGTACAAGTAACACCGAGACCGACAATCGCAAAGTTGGCGACCAGAGACAGCGGTCCACCGGCGCTAAGGGCCGCGCCGGATCCAACAAACAAGCCAGCGCCGATGGAGCCTCCTAAAGCCATGAATATCATTTGCCGAATGCTGATGTTTCGCTTCAACTTGTCGCCCTCGGTGGTAGGGGCAATTTCAACACTGGCAGATCCGCTGGGCATCCTTGAGCCCATGGCTATGGCCTCGATCGTTGTTGTCGTAACCTCCTCTGACTTATCACCATCGGCTTCCGGGAGCGACATATCGATAGGACGAAGATGGACTATATGTAAAAACAGAGTACGGCTATCGAGGCAGAAACAGAAGCCAAAGTACTGATGATGGAAGATGGATGGACCGAAGGGAGTAGGAGAGAATTTGCTGGATAAGGAAAGGATGGCTTCTATATATACCTATGGGTAGAAGTGCATGCAATGGCTTTGGAGAGAAGTTGAGGAGGCGCAATGAGAACAAGACCGCAGTAGAACCCTTTTTGGCTGCGGCGGAAGAGATAGTGACAGGGAGCGTGGGACTGGAGTACCTGGTCAAGAAGTGGAAGGCGTCTTCAAGCATATAAGGTTCTGAAGGCGTGTGTTCTTGGCCGTTGCCGTTATCATGTTTAGGCGGCAACCATAGGGTTGCTGCTTCCTGTTTTGAGATCTGTCTATGGTAGGTGACATCCCCCCGCCCGATTCGCTCACTGTGGTTTTGTCGCCCGTAGTGTCGATTTCGGAGAGAGATATCCTGACTTCCAGGTCCTCAGCCTAGCCTAGCTACGGATATCGCTCTGTCGGCGCTGATAAAGGTAAAGATGAGCCGGGACCTCACCTGATCATGGCGAAAAGGGGTGCGGAGACGTTGTCCCTCTGATGTTCTGACAAGTACACACCGACTTTCTGGCTAGCATTTGAAAAGCATTCCCTTACGAAAATATGGATTCTGGAATGATGGTAAAGCTGAAGATAATTATTCCTCCTTACGGCGTATTTATATTCGCAGGTTCACTGAACTGCAGAGCCGTCCCCGTGAGGCCATTCGGACTTGCAATCACGTCAACAATGTGTACCCAGGGTGCTAAACTCAGATCAGCATCGCGATCCTATCAAGGTCGATGCGCTCTGAATAGTTTGGTACGAACTGGCCCCCCGCGAACTCAAAGAAACCCTCGCAATAGGTTTGGCTCCTCTTCAGCTGTGGAATTGGCGCCACCCTGTGACGCTTCCACGGCACCTGGACGGCTTTCACTGGAACAAGATTGCGAGATAGGCTAGAACCAGGATGTCTAGCTGTGGGTGACGCAGTTATGCATGGAGGGATGTGTGGGGTGCTTCAATGTGGATTTGCTTGCTCAGACGTCCAAAATTCTGTGCACAAATTCGAGTTGGTTTTGGTCCTGCATCTCAACGCCATAGCGGACTTCAATGTCTGGAGACAAAAGAAGTATCAATTTGTAGGGGCGTCGAACCCCGCCCTTACTATCCCAACCTGATCAGTCGTAATATTGTACAAGCACGTAAATCAATAGAGCATGCCCCGGGTTCTTGGGAAACCGGACTCCTTCCAGGTCTAGTATCCACTCTGCTCCCGACGTTGGTCATCCTCCTCATCATCCTTCGGACCATTGGCTGCCTCTCCGGCGTCCTTGATGGCCTGCTCGTCGCCTCTGAGCTTGGCAAAGTAAGACTTAATATCCTCTGCGCCGATCGCTTGGCCGCTCTCTGCAAATTGTTGGAAGAATGGCTTCAGCTGCTCCTTGAGGTGGTTGTACGCCATGACACCCTCGATTGCACGAACGCGGTCAACGTTTCGTAGAGCACTCTCACCACGCTCAAGAAGGCTGCCGCTACCATTGGTCGACCCACCGTGCTCTGAGTTTGCGCCATCTGAAAGTGGTGGCTCGTACGTCTCCTCCTCCTCCAGCAGTTGCGGGTGGGGATCCAGGTTGCGGTAGCACGACGAGCAACGGCAGAAATTGTTACGGAAATCCTCTTTCATGAAGAGCGAGAACTCTCCGCGTGGCGGAGGTGGAAGTGCTGCCCACTTGCAAGTCGACACGGCTTCATTGGGCTCTTCCTTGGCCTCTGTAGCTCTGCTGTCAGGTCCGTCCTCTGATGGCTCGGAATCGCCCTTCAGTCGCTTAAACTCCGGTTCAGCACCGTCGTCATCCGCCTTACGCTTCCTGGTAGTTTCTTCTGAGATTGAGACGTCTTCCTGCTTCTGACTTGAGAAAACTGCGGGCAAGAACCCCTTGGCACCGGCGTATTTCTTGATCCATGGATTGGCGTTGACACATTTGTAGCAGAGGAACGCATCGAAGTCGTCTTCGCCTGGGAAGCCGGGTGGCATTGGCGGATCGTCGTCGTCGTCTTCCTCCTCTTCCTTGGGCCCAACAGCAGCTGGCGCCGCCCCCACTGCCCCCGCCGCCTCCGCTGGGCGCGCTTCTGAATCCTCCGAGATTGTCGGCAAAGCTGCATCGTCTGTAATCTCATCCTTGGATTTGGAATCCTTCTCCCTCTTCATGCCCTCGAACCAGTTGGGGCCTAATCCAACCAAGCAGCCGGGGTGATACCAATCTTCGCCACAGCCACCAGTCTCAGCCGTCCCCAAACCTAAGCACTGAAACATGGTGCCCTTTTGCTGGAATGGGTCATAATCACACTCGCATGCACAGAACCTATTCCTAAAGTTCTGATTGTACTTGTTGTTCGCATCCGGTTCCTCCGAATGAACGCCGCCCTTGGTGTTGTTGACGGAGTTGATTCGCAAGCTACAGGGGCTTGTAGATGGATATCGCTTGGTGCCGCAATCGCATGTGAAGTTTCTCTTGGTGAAGATCTCAACAAGGGTGTGTTCGCCGTGGCACTGGACCGAGCACGCATAACAAACGCCTGCACTATTGTAGGCATCCTTCGGATTTGTAGGCGGCGGGTTGCAAGTCAAACAGGCAAAGACGCTCTGGCGAAGAGATCCGAGAATCTTGGTGCAGTTCTCGATGCTCTATATACAGTCAGACTGGTCATTCGATTGGCAGATGAAGTGTGCGTGCGGAGAGGACGAACGTAGGGAAGAGCTTCGCGCGCGTCGGCTTCCAGTTGCATCTGATCGCGGATGAATCTAGAGAAGCTAGAGTTAGCTTGAGAAAACAACATTCGATGGTATTGGGATTTCGGCGCACTCAGCAGCAGTTTGAGAGTCGTTGGATTTGTGCGACGAGAAGCTCTCGCTTCGCGCAGCCTTTGGCGCGCCAGTAGGAACAGCACCATCAAAGTCGCCAGACGCAGCTGGTGGCGGAGGGGGCTCCATTGACATTTTGGCAATGAATCAATCTGCGATGGGCTCCAAGGGTGAAAATGCGATTGCAAATTATATTCCTGGTCGTAGGAGGAAACAGGCAGGGCAGGAGAATAAGAGGTCGTGGGACAAGACAGCAATCATCCCAGGTCTCTATAAGCATTGTGACGCCGCGTTGAGGAACGGTACGTCAGATACGTACCGCAGCTTCAAGCTTATCCTGCAGCAGCTGCCCACAATTGCCCATTTACGCGTCGTCCATATCAGGAAAGGTGCCACTTTACGCGCTCACCCCTGACGCGGTTCCCCCTGGCGACGCGGATGGGTCCTCGTTCTAATTTCGCACTCCTGCCCCCTCCCATTTCTGCACCCCCTCTCCTTCACCATTTTTCGACGATTACGTCGCAAACATTAGCATTTAACAAGAGGGCCAGCCTACCGCTGTATAGTGCCTCTTTTCAATCCGCAATCATGAGGTAAGTTCTCTGAAACCACTCCTCTGACCTTGAATCTGGGTCGCTCCACACTGGAGTGCGTGAGAAAAAGAAGAAAAAAACAGTTGAGTGCTGACCGTCAACTCCAGTTCTCCTCTCAGAAGCAACCCGAGTTCCGCCAACAGAGGGACACCCAATAGATCCAGTCGCAAGCGCGGTCGTACAAATGGCGACGATGGGTCACCGGCTGTTCCAGGATCGAGTCCCATGCCATCGTCTCCCCCGGCACCTCTCATGGCGCATGGCGGTGACGATGATGAGGACATAGAAGACGAGGCCGAGATCCAGGACAACGATTTGGATGAAATGGATGAGATGGCTGAAGACGAGGTCGACCTTTTCAGAGAGGGTTTCGAGCAGGATTACAGAGCCAAGGAAGACGATGGATACGAAGGCATTGATATCGATGACGAGGGCGATTATGGCGACATGGATCTCGCTGAAAGGCGGAGGCTCGAGGCCCAGCTCAACCGCAGAGACAGAGAAGTTGCCCGTCGTCAACGAATCCCCGCCGCTTTTCTTCCGGGCGAAGACGATGAAGGCGACATTGATCTTTCGGCTCAACCCCGACGCCGCCGCCATCATTACGATGAAGACCCCGACGAAGACATGGATGCCGATATTATGGACGAGGAACTTTCTCTCGAGGCCCTCCAAGATGTCAAGGCCGCCAGTCTGACCGAATGGGTGTCTCAACCATTTGTTCAGCGAACCATCAAGAGAGAGTTCAAAGCTTTCTTGACGGAGTACACCGACGAGCATGGCTCTTCAGTCTATGGCAACCGTATCCGGACGCTTGGTGAGGTCAATGCCGAGTCTCTCGAGGTTTCTTATGAGCATCTCTCCACATCCAAGGCCATTCTGGCCTACTTCTTGGCCAACGCCCCGGCCGAGATGCTGAAGCTCTTCGACGAGGTGGCCATGGATGTTGTGCTCCTTCACTACCCCGACTACGAGCGCATCCATGCTGAGATCCACGTCCGCATTTTCGACCTTCCTGTCCATTACACCTTGAGACAGCTTCGTCAATCGCACCTGAACTGTTTGGTACGTGTCAGTGGTGTCGTGACGAAGAGAACAGGCGTCTTCCCTCAGCTCAAGTATGTCAAGTTTGACTGCACCAAGTGCGGTATTACTCTTGGCCCTTTCCAACAGGAGTCCAACGTTGAAGTAAAGATTTCGTACTGCCAAGCCTGCCAGTCTCGGGGTCCCTTTACGCTCAACTCGGAGAAGACCGTGTACCGCAACTACCAGAAGCTCACCCTTCAAGAGTCCCCTGGCACGGTCCCGGCCGGTCGCTTGCCTCGCCACAGGGACGTCATCCTTCTTTGGGACCTCATTGATAAGGCTAAGCCTGGTGAAGAAATCGAGGTAACCGGTGTTTACCGAAACAACTACGACGCTCAGTTGAATAATAGAAACGGCTTTCCCGTTTTCGCTACAATTCTCGAAGCAAACAACGTCATCAAGTCTCATGACCAGCTGGCAGGTTTCCGCATGACAGAGGAGGATGAGAACGAAATTCGCAAGCTTTCGAGAGAGCCCGGCATCATCGACAAGATCATCAACTCCATCGCTCCAAGTATTTACGGCCACACGGATATAAAAACGGCCGTTGCGCTGTCCTTGTTCGGCGGAGTTGCCAAGGTAGGACGCGGTTCTCACCAAGTCCGCGGTGACATCAACGTTCTGCTTCTGGGTGACCCTGGTACCGCCAAATCTCAAGTTCTCAAATATGTTGAAAAGACGGCTCATAGGGCCGTCTTTGCAACGGGCCAAGGTGCTAGTGCTGTTGGATTGACGGCCAGTGTCCGACGAGACCCGCTGACCAGCGAATGGACTCTGGAGGGTGGTGCCTTGGTGCTGGCGGACAAGGGTACGTGCCTGATTGACGAGTTTGACAAGATGAACGACCAAGACCGAACATCTATCCACGAAGCCATGGAACAACAGACCATCTCTATCTCCAAGGCCGGTATTGTGACGACTCTCCAGGCTCGTTGCGGTATCATCGCGGCTGCCAACCCAATCGGTGGGCGGTACAACTCTACCATACCCTTTTCCGCCAACGTCGAACTCACCGAGCCCATTCTTTCCCGTTTCGACATTCTATGTGTAGTCCGAGATACCGTTGAGCCCGAAGAGGATGAGCGCCTTGCTCGCTTCATTGTTGGCTCACACAGCCGCAGCCATCCTTCGTCATCACAGGCTGCGGAGGACTCGATGGAAGTCGAGCACGAGTCAGAGAACCGGGAAACACAATCCGAGACTCAGAGAAAGGAGGGCGAAATTCCCCAGGAACTTCTCCGCAAGTACATTTTGTATGCGCGCGACCGCGTCAGTCCGAAGTTGTACAACATGGACGAGGACAAGGTCGCTCGTCTGTTTGCTGACATGAGAAGAGAGTCTTTGGCCACCGGCGCATACCCCATTACTGTAAGCCCCCCTTGTTTGAAACCCCAGTGAGTTCAAAGGCGCTAATTGAGCTTCAGGTGCGCCATCTTGAGGCTATCATCCGCATCAGTGAGGGCTTTGCGAAGATGAGACTCTCGGAGTACTGCAAAGCGGAGGATATTGACAGAGCCATCGCTGTGACAGTCGAGAGCTTTGTCGGCAGCCAAAAGGTTAGCTGCAAGAAGGCGTTGGCACGAGCTTTCGCAAAGTACACATTGAACAAGCCGAAGGGAAACTGGCAAAGGAGGACCGGGGGTAGTCAGGCATCGAGACACGCAGGCGTCATGCGAGCTTGATTTGATCAACCCATTTTGAGGATCATGTTTTGCATTTTCACGATGGGGGCGGAACTTTGATGTACAGGCACAATAGGCCGGCGGCGATCGGCGCAGAGGCGAAGCGCACATGTCCAGGATGGATAATTGATGGATGATATCGGGGTAATGCGAACAGCGGCTACGTTTTTGTTGTTGCAATGGTTTTGTGTATAATTTTGACCCTGTCGCGCATGGTGAGTTGTTGCTGTCGCTGGTCGTGCAATTGGCCATCTATCGAGTGACATGCAATTTCTCTGACGTCAATTCATGACCAATCAGGGATGGAAAAAAAGGAGATGGCGAGTGATGGGGACACATATTGAGCATTCCATATGGACGTCCACTGCAGCAAGCAGCAATCCAGAAGAAGTATGACTTCTATTTCACAACAGCATCTACAGTTTCTCGTGTACCCCTCCATGCCCCTTCATCGTCATACTTGTATGGATACTTTGCAATCTGTTGCTGAGCGTTTGTAAATGAATCGTCCGGTTTTTTGTTGCCTCGGAATCAGTGTCTCGGTCAAATTCCTAAGGAAAGTCTGAGGATGGTAGCGATAATGCTTGGTTCTCGCTGCCAAGTAGATGAGTGTCTGTGATTACGGATTCAATGATGACGATGAACGTAATTCAACTATGGGATGACATGGCTAGAAGCTACTAACCGGGAAGGTGAAGCCGTCGTGATGACCCCTACTTGAGAGAAGCGATTATGCAAAGACGGAAATCCCTTCTGATGTGGCGGTGGGATGATGACCTCTTCCGGGCCCTCAATGTATTCTCACCTGCAACATCACGGCATGTGTTGAAAAACGGGAAAAGGCGCAAAATTGTTTCCTCCAGTTCGATGCAGGTAGTCACCATAAAGCTTGGTAATGAACTCGTTGTCGTTCGCATGGCACACGTTGTCCGGCACAGTTCAACCAACCACGCAAAATGACCAATCGTCAATACATCTGAACCTGGGTTTAGAGTTCTCACCCGAAAAGGATTGACGACTGAGCAGACGCACACTCTTCTTTCTTGCTGTTCTCCTTACCCGCAACCTGAATCTCACAAACATCCCATAGACTCATTTACCTCATGCAATTCCTCTTTTCTTGTGTCAAGTCTAGGCCTCCCTGTGCAACTGTTTGTCAGTCCGGATTCGGAAAGGCGCCCCTTTGATCTACATTTTACCTGCCGAAGGAAACGTAACCAAGACTCATTTACAAACGTCTTCGGATGTCAGCCCACAGGCTTGATCCTGCACTCCGTTTCCAATCTCATGTAAACAATGCTGTCCGATTTGTTTGTTCTTGTGCCACGTTTGTGTTACACCATCCCTTCCCCCCTCCCCCAAAGATATCTCGCCATGTTCAGCGCCATCACTGATTCAACGACCGCTAGCGTGCACATGCGTGCCTTCAAGAGGATATTCTTCATCCCTTAGCCTACAGAGCATTCCTCGACTGACAACCGGCCCCGTCGACGACCCTCGCTTCTGGGATCGATCCGCAAATAGGTACACAGGCAAGCCACCCCTCGGTCAAGATCCATTTCCCAAATGTCTGACGATGCTGTCATCCTTTGAGGCCCCGCACCCTCAAACAATGTCTCGTTGGATGATCAGTCTGCCATGTTTGCCCAATAGCCATCACACACCTTCCTTGATCTTCGCTGACGCCCACTCCATAGAAAGCCGTCGTGGCCGTGTCCCTTCTCCCCCTTACCCCGGTCGCTGAAGGGGGTGGAAGAACTTCACCTGTTCAACCCACAAACAACGCACGGCAAGTTCTTGCCCTCCGAAAAGTTTCTTTCGTCGTCCTCCAACTCCCTACGACATGGTCATGACCTAATGCTACCCGGCACCGGTGTCGACCTTTGAACATCAAGTAGCGCCGCGCAAAACTAAACTACGCACGCAACAGAGACCTCCAGCATTTGTCTAATAGGCCCTCTCCGAATCCCATTTAGGAGCATCATGAGCCGAATGCTCTTGGCACGCGTCCCCGTCGGTGCTAAAAGCAGCTCTCCCACGACTCCTGGTTCGAACAGTGTCCTTTGTATTACACCCGAGTCCGATTATACATCTCCACGAAGAGAAGAGGGGTGTGCTTGGCCGCCGAACCCGGATCACGACCTCATATCACCGCTAGAGTCGACTCCACCATCGCCCAGTGTGTTGGGATTTGCAACACCAAAGTCCAAACACTCGATGGCCTGGGACGACCCACCAAAGTCTTCCGCTCCATGGCACGATGCCGATGCCGAAGAGATGGGGGATCTGGGGCGCGGGGCGCTCAGCAAAGACGAAAGCCAATGCCACAGCATACCAATAGCAACGGGGAGTATGCCAAATCCACCGAGACCGGAAGGCGACTTTGTCGATGAGCCTGGTCGGATGGACGGCGATGAGATGCTGTACAAGAGATTCAGTGAGTTCTCCTACGTCGTTGTAACTTCACCGCAGCCAGCACCTTCTAAAAGAAAACCCAGGCCGTCCGCCAACTTACTGTGACTCGCGAAACGACGTCCACAGAAAAAAGCACAATTGGCTCTCCCTGTCGATCCTGGCTCTGTCAATATACTCCACAGGCCTCAGCTGCCTCTGGTTCATCGTGGCTATCGTTCAGCCGCGATGGGGACCGCAGATATCCTCAAGCGGCGGGATCCTCCCGTCAACGGCGTCCCTAGTGTGTGCCATGTTTGCCAAGACGATTGAAATATCATTCGTAACCGTCTTCGTGACCTTCATCGGCCAGGTCCTGACGCGCCGCGCTTTCGTAAAGAAGTCCAAGGGCATGACGTTGGCCGAAATGACGATGAGGAACTGGGTCATTGTGAGTTCAAGTATGCCTCCTTCTCTGGTATGGGGGATGACCTGACTCGATAAAGCAACCAGGGTTCCTGATTACACACTCGGAGACGCTGCCTTACGCCGGGATGACGTTGCTCGGGGTGGTTTCTCTTGTCGCGACGATTGCGTCGACGTTCTACACGACCGCGTCCGATGCTTTGGTTGCCCCCAAGCTGAAATTCGGTGGCTGGGAGAGTAAAACGCTGAGCGGCTACGTCTTGGCCTCCTACGCAAATCCTCCCTTTGCTCGTGAGAGCTGCCAGACACCACTGCGAGACAGCGACCCCGCGGGCGTTGACACTGCTGGGCGTGCTTGTCTCGAAGTGCAGTATGCAGGACAGTGTAAGTGGGTTTATGGAGCGGGTGTGCCGTGTGAAGATAAGGCACTGATCATCTCTCTCCAGCTTACCGTAATTTGATGTCCTTCATGGGCGACTGGGACGCCATCAACAGAAACGGCACGAGCGCTACCGTCGACATCTCGCACCGTCCCGTGGGAACGGCCCTTCTGTATGACAACACGACACTGACGTCGGCGTGGATCGAGCTCGAGTTTAGCAACACGACCAAGAACTTTGAGGAACACGGCAGGATAGTTAACAATGTCACTCTCGCGATGCCTCACCCAAGCGTGTACGACGCGGCCACGAACCCGGTGAACAAGATCCTCCAGCCGAACGACTTGTCTGGTGTGGGAGAGTACGCCATCAAGGCGAGCGTCGTATCCCCCGCGCTCAACGTCATGTGTGTCAACATGTCGCCGGACGAACTTGCGCCCTTGGTCTATACGGAATGGCCCATGGGCAAGATCAACTCCAATGACACGTTGGTCCCGGGTCAGAGGATTGGCCCGCTGGACTGGGAGCAATATGTGCCGGGGCTTTCGGAGACAGAGTGGCTCAACCGGACGTTGGCGGATAGCATCTTTCGCTGGGGGGAGCAGTACAACCGACGACCTCCCGTGTTCCAGCTCGTGAGTGGCTCAAGCAAGAAATGCGGACGATGCGGCTGCTAACAGTTTACCAAAATCCCAGTACCCCGCAGATTTCAACATGGTGACCAACACCACCGCTGCGAACGATGCTATCTATGTCCTGACGAAATCGGCGTTCATCACAAACTATACTCTCTGCGAGATGCGTTCGTGGGTATCGCCGCTCTGCTCAACGCACTTCAACATCTCCGGCACCGCGGGGGCGCACATGCAAGCCCACTGCGATGATCCCGAGGACAAGGACAGCTACAACCACGTCCACCCAGAGGTCACGTTCTCCGTGCCCGTGGTTGATTGGAAGGTAAGGATCCATGCCTGACGGGCATATACCTATACATGCGGACGCTCGTTGACCTTGGCCCTAGAACATTGCAGAGCAATGGCGCCTTTCCATGGACATCAACGGCGGCGCCCAGAACAACAACGCCTCCAACGCCCGCATCCTCACGCAGTTTGTCCTTGGGGAACCGCATCTCAACCCCCTCCTCCCCTCCATGGCGGAAGCTCTGGCCGTCTACGCCTCCTCCACGCTCATCATCGGTGGCCACGGCACGCCGTTTGAGCACTACTGGCGGCACGAGAAGGCGGAGCTCGGCGCCCCCGGCGCTCTGGACCCGTTTCAGGCCTCGATTCGCACGCAGGAGTACACCTCGGGCCACGTGGCGGAGTGGCAAAAGGTGTTCTACCTGGTCCTCTTCCTCGTCGTGGTCATAAACGTCGTCTGCCTCGCCTACTTCCTCGCGCGGTCCGGGCTGGTCACCGACTTCACCGAGCCGCAGAACCTCTTCGCCCTGGCCGTCAACTCGCCGCCCAGCGAGCAGATCAAGGGCAGCTGCGGCGGCGGACCGGTGAAGCGCGACCTCGTGGTGCCGTGGCGCGTGGCCTACGCGAACGTCGCAAACCACTACTTCTTTGAAGAGGCGAGCGACCGGCCGTGGCGGGGCAAGTATGCCGGGCAGGACTTGTTGTCGGTAGATACGGCATATCGCGGGCGGCAGAGGAGCAGCTACGGCAGGCTGAGCACAAGCGGTTCGTGGATGCCACAAGCATGGCAAGCCAAGCTGTCTAAGCTGCGTTAGCTGTGCGCCTTGGTCACAAAGTTCAAGCAACCCGGTTCTCCAGCCAAGCATGAGCCGGGCGCCCAAGCCCTCGGAAGCCTCAGTGTAAATAATAATCAGTCTTGTCTATACAGACACAGACGCCATTCGGGAGAGGAAAGCACAGCCGTTATGTGCCGGAGCAAACCTGCCCGCTGGCTAACTGGATCGTATCGGCAGGTGTGGATAGATTGAATGAGGGCAGAGAGCTCCAAGGCGTCGGCAAGAGTATTATGTCATAAATGGCGGCCCCTTTTTGAAACCAGAACGAGAGCAGCTCGTCTCGTACGCATGCTCCAAAACACAACACGTGCTATACTTGGTTGGGTCATCATGAGATACACCAGAATTAATAGACCAGGACAGAACCATGGGCTTCAGGTTGGCACTGTACGTTGGGGTAATGATATCTGTGTATTCGTAACGCCTGTTCAATATTGACTGTTTTTCCTGAAGCGAGCATAGCCTCCATCATGTGGGACAAGGTCTGGTGGTCAGGTCGGGGGGGTGGGGGCTGGCTGTACATAAGGTTGATCTAGATGGTGGGTGGTGGGCTCCGGTATTGGTTTTCTTAGCTCGGACCTCCACGATGGCCGGATCCAATTGGCAACGACACGCAGGTCGGGAAGGGGTCTCGTGGCGTTTTGACCCGGAAACACGTGTGGATGTGCCCGGACAGCCATTTTTTTGTTTTGGAGTTTCAATCGACACCGGCCGGTGGACTCAGGTGGCTGCACCCCGACGCAGATAAACTCACACACAGACACAGACACTGTCAGGGACTGTATCGTCGGACAGAAGCATTGGGGACAGGCAAGATGGCGTTGCGTGGTCCAAGTCGCGCAATCATCGTCGCAGCATTCATCAGACTCCTTCCATTGCCGCCGGCCCATGCCATGCCCTGCAGTGTTAGTTTGGTATCGTGACTCGAGGTCGGCGTCTTCCGAGCCTGTGCCCACCACCCCTTGCCGTCTTTTCGCATGTCCTTGCACGAACTGGGGTCAAATCACTGAGGGAAGAAGAGTGTAGTGTCAAGGAAGACGTGAGGAGTTTGCATTCTTGCCCACCAATAGAGGAGAGAAACATGAAGAGGGAAAAAAAAAGGCGGCATTAATGGCACGCTCTCGGCCGGCATGGACAAGGTGGTTCCCGGCAACCAACGTGTTGGAGAAAAGGAGGCTGTGCAAGCGATTCCGCAAACCTTGTTGCTTCATACCACCCTGTACGATGGATGGTTTAGATAGTTTGTTGTAAACTACAAGTATATTGCTTGCTACCTGTGCCCGAGGTGGAAGTCCTCTTTGCCTCCGTACCTACCGATGTGCCGATGTAATGGTCTGCCTGGCCCTGGCGGGGGGAGGGGGGCATGTGGCCAAACTGGCACGATCCATCCCATCGTCTAAACATTGATTGATCTGCTGTTGATGTCTTGACGTGTCTGGTATCGGAACGACTTGCCGTCCTCTCACTTCCTCATTTCGCTCCATGGCGCCCACATCGTCGACCTTCACCCCCAACTGCGCCGCCTATAGTATCCACCGTCTGTGTCACGCACGCAGGAGAGGGACGGTCAGCCGTGGCTTGAAGCCTCTCCCGGTGCCCCAGGGTCATTAAACCAACTCAAACACTGGTGTTCCAATCCCTGAAGCCCTGAAGAGTCCCCCTTCTCGAGCTCAAACTCAAAACAGCTTATGCTCCCGCACAGCAACCGCAGAAGACGCCATCTCGGCCAAGTCTCCCCGACGCTTGCGGCAGTATCTGCGCGGATCGTTCCAGCTGCTGACCCCGTGTATGGGTGGGTGTACACACATTGCTCTCTGTTTCGACATTTTCCGGCCTCAACTGAGCTTTTCTCTTTCTTTCTTTCCTTCATTCTCTCACTCGCTCGCTCACCACTCTTTCGCTCTCCTCCCTGTCCATCCTGTCCCCTCCTCTAATCGACCTCGATTTCCATAACTCTGCAACCTCGTCACATCTGCTCCTGCGGCTGTGGAGCATCGTTTCTCTCATCTGCTCCGCTCTGCCGGGTTTTGCATTCTGCATCCTGCACCCGCAACGGCATCAGCACCGCCGCCCAATCCCTCGCATCGCCCCGGCCGACCCCAACACCCAGACCTTGGACTGTGGTCTTGGCATTCTCGGCTCAAAACATTGGCATCCCATTTCATTCCAGCCAGCCCGCTCGCCTTCGAACACGAGGGTGTGGGCGATACTCCCAGGTCCTTCCATTCCGCTTCGGATCAATCCGACACTCGATAGGATACGACAGCAAAAGAGGACGAGAAAAATAAAGGTCCAAACCTTGCTCACTTCAGCAACCGTTCTCGGCCTGTCGCAGACTGCGACGCAACGCTTTTCCGCAAGCCGTCGTCCCGATAAAACAGAAGACGAGAAAGTGGCGCAGGGACAGACGTAAAAACCCAGAACCAGAAGACGCCGAGAACCCGGTCTAATCTCACATTCCACCTTCTTCCTATCTTCCTAGCAGCCCTGTTTTTTTCGTCTCCCTCATTGTCGAGGAATGCAAACCCTTCAACTCCGGATTCGACATACACGTCCTGACCGTCGTGATTGAAACCTCCCCGAGATTGACCGGGTGACGATATCAGAAACGATTCAAAGGCCACGACGGAAACCCCGAAACCCAACGACGGCGACGGTTTGAAGCGCGTGGAAGACACCGAGGGAGTTGAGAGTGAAAGATCACCAGGACAGTGATAATGCGTATGTCCCCGAGCCCCATCCCCGTCATTGCATCCGAAGATCACATGCGTCTGGAGTTTCTATCAGAATCCCCTCTGGCCGGCAACCGCACGGGAATCATATGCTCACACCGCAAGACAGCCTACTACGCCAGAACCAAGGGCCGAACGCAGGAGATCCCTCCCGACGGCTCCCGATCACCGCTGCCGCCCCGGCCATCATTCGGTGAGTTCCCGGCACCGACCTCTACCCACTTTCCTCCACCTTCCTAATCCTCTCATCCCCATCTCCGTCCGTCCTTCACCCGCTCGACTCTCTCCCCACGTACCCACCACAACATCCGCGACCCATTCGAGTGCGCTCGTCCTTTCTCTTCTCTCTCTCTAGCTCTTCTCCCCCTCTAGTGTAGACCCTTAGCAGAACACCACTGACACCCCACCAGGCCATCAAGTCTCGTCGCGCTCCCTGCCCGACCTGAGCGCCGACGTTCGCGCCGCCCTCGAGGCCCCCAAGCACGACGATGTCGCTTACCGTCACAGCGTCTGGACCCGCTGCCGGTGCTGCCGGCCCGGGCGCGGTCCTCTGGCGCTGCTGCGCCGCTTCGCCCTCGTCCCGCTCATCGACGCCCTGCAGTTCCTCGAGGAGGCGTCCGAATCCGTCCCGCCCGTCATGCCCGCCCTGGTGGCCTCCATATTCCTGCTGATCGCGCTGCCGCTGCTGATCGCCTGGGACTACCTATGAGCCGACGCCGGGTGGTGCACCCAGGCGGATGGAGGACCGTACTATCATCATTGTCATCATGACCATTATTATTATTATTATTATTATTACTCGGGAGGGTGCTACGGGCATGGGTGCTACGGCATTGGTGTTTCGTCAGTGTGCAACGGAGGACTCTCCGAAAAAAAAAAAGGACCGAGGGGCGTTCCCGGATAGATTCAGATGGGTGTCATACCAAATGCCGCGATACCTTGTAGGCGACGGGGGTTTTCCTTTTTTTCTGCCTTTTTCCATCATGATTTTTCCCACCACCACAGCGCAACAAACGAGCGAACATATCGCTCATATGACACCGACAGCCCCCAGTGGGCACCCCCCCTTTCATTCTGCTTTTATATTTTATATAGACGTGCTCGGCGGGGAAAAATCACAAAGTCGTGTTCAAAACTACTACCTCGTGTCCCTCCTTCTCCCCAACTCGGGACCCGTTGACACCATCTTGGATCCCCGTCATGACCTCCGTGGAACGGATCCTACCGATTTCGCCACGAGCCGGTGTAAGTGGACCGACCGACTTTCCCAACACGCCCAGTCCACGGCGCCGCGCGAACCTATCTTGACGTCGCACTCGTTCTTCTCTCCCTCCGTGTTGTGTTCTCTTTGCAGGACGACGAGACTCGGGTGCGGTGACGGAGAGAGCCTTTGGATTTACTTGGGCCGCATGACTCTTACATCATGGCCCGCGAAGCAAAGGGGATTTTACGCCGCCGACGGCCGAGGAAAAAAAAAAAGAAACCCCCCCCCCCCCCCCTCACTCAGGTCCCTCCTCGGTCCCTGTCACCTTAGCCACCCAACTGACCACTCGGCCGCGCCCAAATCGGCATCATTCACACGCCATCGCACCAGCCATTTGGCGCCGACGCAACCTCATATGTAAACCAAACACGCCTCTCCGGTTAGGGTCTGGAAACGGACCACGGAGAAGCCACCCGGGAGAACCCCCTCTCCCCTCCTTCGTGATTTTGGACAACCAGGTTCGGGCCCGTGTACGTGCACGGTGCGGCGGGTGGGCGGGATCGCCGGGTCACGCGCCGCTGGGGGGAAAGGAGGGGGCAGGGCGGATCCATGAAGCACGCCAACCTAAATTCACCGACCGCCCTTTGGCGTTTCGATTGATGGACTGAGTGGGGCAGTGTGAGAAACGCGGTTCTCATCGGCGTTATGGATTTGGAGGAGGAGAGGTTTCTTTGGTCAAGTGACGTACTGTGTACGTCTAGAAGAGCGGCGCGGCGGTAGGGCGTTTTACGTCTCACATGGTTTTACACGAGGCAACCGCCATTCTCAGGAACGAAGGGTGTAGGTAGAGCTTCGTCAATCAATCACCCGGGCACATTATATTTCAGTGGTCGACTGCATCACAGGATAGACCCGGCCGGGTCGTCATTGCTCGGTGAACTCGGGCTTGCTAAGCCGCTGCCGCTCCGGACCAAGTTTTTGTTGGTATTTTGCTTCTACTTCCCGACTATGCACCATCAGGAAGCATGCGACTGAAAAAGGATACCGACGTTGTCTGCCAGAAACCTGGCCCTCTTGGCCAGCAAAGTGACGCTTCGACGGAAGAGAGCCGGGGCCATGCAAGTCTGGCATGGAGGAGGGGTCAAGTCCTGTAGGCTGTTGCGCAAAACCCTCGTGGGTGGAAGCCAAGCTGCGGCAATGCCAAGCCTCCCTTGTGAAAGTCTCTTGAGATTGATGGCGTCTAGGCTGTCAGAAGGGTAGGTAGCTGGCAGCCATACCGTCTGATGTCCTAGTTTGATTGCACAAAACAAAACAAACAATAGGGCCACTTTTTCTTTGTTTTCTTCTTCTGTGATATGCGACACATGTCCAGGAATGCTCGCGTTGCCAGGGGATGGTCAAGTCAGACAAATGAGACGAACATCACGATGCGGAATTGCGAACAGGATCAGCAATGGTAATAAAAAAAGAGAGATACGCTTTGTGCAATGTGAAATAGGTATCATTAAAAATTGGTGTAGAATACGATTGCCGCGTCGCGGTTGATATGTGACCGCTCCCACGCATTATCCGGCTGGTCGTGGTGCTTGTATATGTAGCCCGGGCGTTTCCTTCGTGACCGCGTCTCTCATGAGACTCCAATCCTGCAGACGGTGACTTGGTTCGAGAATCGAAGGTCGGTGGTGATCCGTGATGGTGTAAATATGAACGATATCGACACATCAAGAGGCTGGCTCATTGACATGCACCGGCCTGAGCCCTCCTCGTGCGTGAGTGGGCCGAGAGAGTGGTCCACCCCGACTTCAAAGCTGCGTTCAGTCTGAAATCTTTTATTACTTTCGTCTGTTCTTTCTCATGCTCCCTGCTCCCGGGCGGGAAAGATGATGGCGTTTAGGCACGGGACTCGGTAGCCAGGCGCTTGGCCTTGCGGCGTGAGAGGCAGCGGGAAATACAAAGACCGGTGACGCCGACGGCGACGAGGAATACGATAGCGAAGACGACAATAACACCGGCCTCTTTGGAGGCCCAGTTCTCGCGCTTCGCGAGCTGGTGAACAGCGTCGCGGGCGATGATGGAGTTGATGACAGGCATTTTGAACGATATGAGTGCGAAGTCGGCTGGGGAATAAGAAGACTTGTCAGCAGGGAAGTCAAGAGGAGGAAAAGAAAACAGAAAGTATGACAGGCGAGTGAGTTAAGTATGAGAGAGAGAGAGAGAGAGAGAGAGAGAGTGTGTGTGTGTGTGTGTGGCCATGGCGACTGTCCACGACGGGCGGGCGTGGCGTGCCAAAGAGACCAGGCCAGGGTCAAGGAAAAACATGCCCATGAAGCAAGCGGGCGTGTAAGCTTGTCCATTTGAGGCATTTTATGGAGAGGCCGGTCCGTCACCTTTAGGAAGCCGAGCATGGGGAGCTCGGTATCCATTGTCATTACCGGGATATCCGACGTTCGCATACAAAATAGAAAGAAGCGAAGCTCGGCTGCTTTTCCTCACGGTTGCATCTCGCCGGTTTGGGCACTTTCTCGGGTGCGTCCAGTTTGGGAAGCACGGCGGCGAAGACTCAATCGAGAGGCCAGGGCAGTCGTCGCAGTTTTTGGCTCGCATATCTGGGGGATTGAGACATTGAGAGGGAACAAAATTACCTTTCCGATTAGGCCGCGTGTTCGGCGTCGAACGACAGAGTGAGGTGGAGAGGAGAAACCTGGTAAGTCGATCGCAGGGCGCTTAATGTCAGCGTGATTGAAACAAAAACCGGGGTTGGCTTGGCATCCGAAGCTCACGTTGATGTTGGGTTGAAGAACACGGGGCGAATTGAGAGATAGAGAGAGAGGATGGAAATTGACCGTCGTGATTGATGAGTCGTCGGGCGTGTTAAAGGATGAGGAGAAGGAGAGGGAAAACACTGGAAGGACGGAGTCGGTCGAGTGGAGTGACGAGAGGGCGGAGGTGATGGTAAATAGCTGGTCAAATAGTCGGGCGATCGCCAGGCGCGAGTGTGTGTGTCACTTCCTTTCGCCTGCTCTCCAATCCAAGTTGCTTGCTTTGCTCCATTGCGACCATACCTATACTTGTACATAGGTACCTACCTACCTGGATCTAGCATACGAAATACCAGGTGAGTAAGTACATACCTTACGAATGCTACACTACGTGCCCCGTCCTGCGTGCCTACCAACAGTATACCTACACTAGGTACATGACCGTCCACCGGAATTGCCCAAGACAGGAAGCCCTGGCATGTACCCATCCATACAGAGGCTGGTACCTCGGCATGCATGAGGCCTTCGTCTTAGCAAGCCATTGACAAGTCATGATCCGTAATGGCGAGGTGGGATCGGAGAGTGTGTTATGTCAGAGCAACGGCGCCAAGCGAGCAGGATAAAAAAGCTTGTCTCCATGGATGCCGGGAACACGGCAGGGTCAGAGGGCCTACCGCTGTGGAGAATCGGGTGTGCGGGCCTCCTAAGAGACCTACTGTACGGATACCTTAGTACCTACGTGCCTACCTACTTGGTAGCTCGTAGGTAGATGGACGTAGGTATTCGTGCAAGCACGCAGGGAATGAAATCTTGGTCTCCCGGAACGTCCCTTTTCCTTGCGCGAATTTCGGGCTTAGTTCTCGACACAACTCGTCCTCGACAATCAATCTACTGCCTGCGTACAAAGAAGGGATGACACCATTGGATGACATGGGTGACCTGACGAGGTCCGGAGCCGGGACGTGCACCGGGCCCCCCGGCACCCATTTTTCCTGGTGGGGTTTGCAGGGCCACTGGTTCGTTTCCTTCGTCCAGGTCCGCTCTACCTCGTGGCAGTAAGGGGTATCGCTGCCCTTCTCATGTACCGATGACAACGACGACAACAACAAGACTTCTTTTTTTTTTTTTTTTATACCTTTGCTGAGGCCTGGTTTGTAGTGGCCTACATACTCCGTACACTACCTAGGTAGGTAGGTACGCCCCTTCAGTCTTCACATACATAGTCTGACGGGGAACGATGATGGGGGTTTTGCGTAGTAATTCCATCGGCATCTACCTCACCGATGGGGCAACGGGGCTTATCTAGGTATGCTGGCCTCGATTCTCGATTGGGCCTGCTGCTCTTGTTTCCTTGGATCCGTCGTCGCCCGGCGTCGCCTTCACCGATAGGTGTGTTGTCGGGAGATTTCTCGGTAACATCACCAGGAAAACCGCCTTGCCCTACCTAGGTATGTGGTCCCTTGCCTTGGTTCGTCCTCCGTGGTCCTCTTTTTTCCCTCTTCCTCTTCTTTCTTAATTATTGTGTACACCCGGCGCGCAATTTGGCTCCCTCCCCTGCTTAGCCGGTTGAAAGGATTCCCCTTGTCGCTGCTGTTTGTGCGCGGACCTTTTCTCAGCGACGTGCGTCTTTCAATGACAGGATGTCGCCTCCAACAGCTTGCACAAGCCTTGGCAGGCCATCTGCAGCATTGGCTTCATTTCCACGAGGGCAAGGCTCGACGCCCTGCCCCCGAACTGCGCCCGGCCAAGCTGCTGCGGAGCGGTTGGCAAAGCATTGGCGACCTCTCTCTCTCTCTCTCTCTCTCTCTCTCTCTCTCTCTCTCTCTCTCTCTCTCTCTCTGTCTCTATCTCTCCAACAAGAGAATAGACCAAACCCGTGCTTGGACCAGTCATCTGACTGAGCCTCGGCCAAGCAAGAATGAAAATCACGGTGCTCAGCGATACGGGGCTGGTCAATCCCAGCCAGGTAACTCTTGATGCACATCCAACCATGGATAAATGAATAAACCACCCCACCAAAACAGACGATTACAAGGCATGCAGTCAGATAGAAGTTGATGGCGCCGCTCTCTTCTGTAACGCCCGACATCGTTTCGAACCTCGCGCCCACTGTCTCCCCGTTCGCTGGCAGCGTCACACCGGCAGCTTCTCTCGCGTCCACCGCTGACGCTCTCATTTGGTAGCGTAAAACCCTCATAGAAGAGCTCTCTAGCCTGGGGCGCTGTCGATTGTCGCTGTAAGCAACCTCGAAGCTCCACACGCGGCTCACGGGTGAGACCATGGGGTGGGCCCATTGGGTGTCCATCCGTAACAGTCCGAATCCCGTCGCCCGCCCGTTCCGCCCCAGTTCGATTTTTTATTTTATTTTATTTTATTTTATTTTATTTTATTTTATTTTATTTTATTTGATTTTATTTTATTTTATTTGATTTTATTTGATTTTATTTGATTTTATTTGATTTTATTTGATTTTATTTGATTTTATTTGATTTTATTTGATTTTTTCCCCCTGTCCTTTTCCTTTCCCCCTTCTACCCTTTTCTTCTTTCTCATTTTCCCCAAGCTTGTTCTAGTGGGGGTTCCATCTAGTCAGGCGCTTATTTCTCTGCTTAAATAATCGGCCCTGCAAATTAGCGTTTATGCCCACTGGCCCTCGCCCTCTTCGCTTCGAGAGCTCGCGGTTTGGTTGCCAGCCATCTCGGTCATCTGGGCTCCCTTCACGCTTTCCCCGCCGACTTCGCCTTGCCTTATGCACATAATACGAGTCCTACTACAAAAGGGGCCGTTGGGGATGCTGAGGGCATGATCAGTTCGTTCGCCCACGGCGTTTGTTCGCATTACGACCCGCTGTTGCTTTTCTATGACATGTTTTCTCAGGTCCTAACGGTCGGTCTATCTGCCCAGGTACCTAGGTACCTGAGGTATCAACAACGGACCACCAAACGGCGGGGCGTCTGCCGTCGGAGGTTGGGTGACTAATCATTATCGGGCTCGCCCCGATCGAAGAGTTCCTTCCTCCGGTACCCAGTAGAATCGCCTCGGGACACAGCTGCCTAACTGAAGGAACACTCTGGTGTAGGTACACTAGGTACTAAGGTAACGACAGTCTGACCAGTCGCCAACGGCATCACGAGGGCGTCGTCATCCGCCAAGACACACTCAAATCCTGTGTGCTTTCCGGCCTTGATCACCGTTGATTGATCGTGGCCCTTCTTCACCTCTACAGGCCGACTATTTCATGTCTCTTCCCTTCTTCTTTTCCTTGACGTCCAAGGACCCTTTTTTGGATACTCCCCGTGCCATCGTCTTCCCCGCACCATGTCGGTTCTAAGTCATCTGAAACGAGTCCAACGCCACAATGCCGCGACCCTTCGCCGGTCTCCCCTCGCCGAGATCTCTGGCGCTCTGGGCGACCTCGGCACTCTCCTTCCCTTGATGATTGCACTGGCGTTACAAGGCTCCATTTATCTGGACAGTACACTAGTGTTTTCCGGCATCTTCAATGTCGTGACCGGCGCCGTATTCGGCATCCCGCTCCCTGTCCAGCCGATGAAGGTAAGCACCCATGTGGAACGCTGCTCTCTCTGGAAGTGAACATGCCAACCCAGTAACCCTAGGCCATCGCCGCTGCCGCCATCTCACGCCCCGAGTATGGCAAGATTCAGACTGTCATGGCCGCCGGCCAGTGGGTCAGTCTGGCCGTCCTTGTCATGAGCCTTACCGGCCTGCTCCACTGGGTCACCAGGAACGTTCCTGTCCCCGTCGTCAAGGGCATTCAGCTCGGTGCCGGCCTCTCCCTTGTCATGGCCGCCGGCTCCGGGCTGCTACGCGATCTGGACTGGACGCATCCCGTCGTCGACAACAGACTCTGGGCCCTGGCCGCCTTCCTCGTGCTCATCTTCACCCAGAGGCTCCCGCGTTTCCCCTACGCGCTACTCGTCTTCGTCCTGTCCCTCGTCTTCGCCTTCGTCGCCCTGAAGGAACATGAGCATAACAACGTCCATATCCTCCGCGTGGTCGACCCCTGGGAGCCTCACTGGTTCCACTGGGACCTCAACTGGTTCAAGTACAAGCCGCTGTCTATGGCCATTGGTCAGCTCCCGCTCACCACCCTCAACTCCGTCATCGCTGTCAGCGCCCTCGCCGCCGACCTGCTGCCGGATATGCCCACACCATCGGTGACCGCCGTGGGCACGAGCGTCGGCCTCATGAACCTCATCGGCACGTGGTGGGGTGCCATGCCCGTGTGCCACGGCTCCGGTGGGCTCGCGGCGCAGTACCGTTTCGGGGCGCGCAGCGGCGCGAGCATCATCATGTTAGGCCTGCTCAAGCTAATCCTGGGCGTCGTCTTCGGCAACTCCCTCGTCGACCTGCTCAGGCACTACCCCAAGAGCCTTCTGGGCGTTATGGTCATCGCCGCGGGCCTGGAGCTGGCCAAGGTCGGCCACAGTCTGAATCACGGCGCCTCGGACCTCTGGGAGAGCTCCGTCGGTAACGGGGGCGGCGGCGACGGCGGAGGCATCACGAGGCAGCATCGCACGCTGTCGGACGACGAGAGGACCGAGAGGTGGACGGTCATGCTGATGACTACGGCGGGCATTCTCGCGTTCCGGAATGACGCCATTGGCTTCGTCGCGGGCATGTTGTGTTTCTGGGCGTACCGGCTCTCGGACAGGACGCAGAAGTGGTGGGAGGGCAGGAGATCTCTTACTGGTGGCGAGACTGCGCCGCTCCTGAGATGAACGCGTCACGGCTCTGTTCTGGGAAGGTTCCCGACGAGTCGAGTGTCTGCCTCCTTACCTAACACCTGTGAGATTTACGCAAAGAGTCGTCCATGAAATATATACAATGTACTCGGAACGTCTTTACCTGTTTCGCATCAGATATGCCGATTTATAGATCTTTACGAAGGGTACCCGATCGGGTCCTTGATTCTGCGAGACTCTCTCTCTCTCTCTCTCTCTCTCTCTCTCCAGCGCCTCCTCAAGAGCACGGAAGAATTCATTACACATGGGACCCTCATGTGGGTAGACATTTTCTATCGAGCTCCTCCTTAAGAGTAGCTGCTGTGACATAAACCATAGTTGTGCTCGGTTTGCTGCCGTTAACCTTCACACGCGCTTGCTTGATAGGTTGTTTTATATGGCGGTAGTCTGGCAGGCTTTTCAAATGCATCGGCTTGATATTGACGCATTCGACCGACACATACAATGAACAGAACAAGGGAGACTCAAAGTACCTTGATGGCGATCTCACAGCCTCATATGACTGAACCCTTTCGTACGTCAGACTCTGCACTGTCAGTGGCTGGCATCCCGCGGTAGTACGCGCAAGTGGGATGGCGGTATGGACATTGTCTCCTTCACCGACAGGCCGTTCGCCATTGGGCCCTGACCGAGAGAAGTGGGAACCAAGGTAAGAAAGTTTGGGCGATCTACGCAGGGTGGTGTGCGCGACATTGATCCCATCCCTCTCCCGAGTCGACTAGAGGTGTTTCGGACCTTGACCGAGACGCATCGTGAACACCCTCCCGCTCACCGCAAGACAACTGATCGAACCAGAGCGCCGGGTCCAGGTCTGAACCAACTGACAAGGAGTGCGGAGGCGCATGAAGGGCTCCATCGCAGATGAGTCATCAAATTTCCATCAGTGTCGGGGAGGGGTGTGGCGTTGTGGGAAGCTGCATTGGTGGATGAGCGTTGAGCAATGGTGCTTTCCGTGGCCAGTCGTTGCTTCCCAATTGAATCGAAATGAATGGGTGTATCCGTAATAATAGTAGGCAGACGGCAGGAGGCAGGTAGGCATGATACCTACCGGAGAAAAAAGGGAGGCAGGGACGCAGAGAAGGGGGGACGAGGGAGGGAACGGGCAGAGAGAGGGTCAAGGGACTGGCTGGGTCGGTATCGGTGTCTGGCTGGGCTGGGCTGGGCTGGCCGCTCGCTCCTCCTTTCAAAGGGAAGGAGAGACAGAAAAAGGTACCTGGGTACTTGCGCAGCGCGGGGAAAGGCTAGTCCATGATCCAGGTGAAGCCCACCGAGCGGCCAATCAGCGTCGCGACTTCCTCCGTCGACCTTGCAATCGCGGCAAGAATGACTTGTAATTTTTCTGGCATCTCTCGCATTGTTCGCAGCCTCATCAGGTCCAACCTTGTCGCGACTGACCAAAACGCCTCTCTTGGCTTGCCGACGGCGAAGGAGCTGGTCTGTCCGACTACAGAGCAGCGATGACTTCGTCCAACGCCGGCCAAAATGGCCTGGCGAACCTGCCGACCACGCCGCCGCCCAAGAACAAGACGACGCCAACAACACCCGGCCGACCTGACTCCGACGACCACAACACGACAGAAACCGCGACAGCGACCGCGACCACCGCCGCTGCCGATCACCAACAGCCGCCGTCGCGTGCCGAAGCATTCGATACAGCTCAGCCATCCAACGACGACACGTCGAGCAAACGCCAATCGACGCCGGGGCCAGCCGACACCGTTATGGCCGAAGCCGACGCAGACAGCGCTCCGCCTGCGACAATGTCGCACCCGGCCTCAGCAGCTCACATGGACGCTGGCCCCTTCGCCTCGTCCTCGTCCTTCCCACATACCCCAATTCCGAACATGGACCACGCATACATGATGATGGCGCTTGCGCACATGGCCGGCAATCAGTTGTCCAACCAGATGTCACCGCCCCCGACCGTCACGCCAGCTCAGGTCACCCTCCCCAGCACAATTGGCAACGGCAACGATCCTCTCGTCGCAAGCACACACAACCTCGCCGCCGCGACACAAGGCCTGGAATCCTTCGCCCGTATAGAATTCGCCGACAGTGTTTTCCAGATGACCACGTATGCCGTTATCATCGGCCGTGATCAAAAGGCTCTAATGCAAGCGAAGAGAGACGAGAAGTATCGCAAAAGGGCGGAAGAATACGAACGCGACGGACTGCCACCTCCAGAACCCTTCAATCAAAGGAAATTCAGCAAGTCGTACGTCAGCGAGGAAGGAGGCATGCTGGGTCCCGAATCCGATAGCGAAGGTGACGGTCGACCGGCCAAGCGTCGCAAGACGACCAGCACCGGATCTTCGCAGAAGCAGCCGGAAGAAGACGAGGCAGACGAGAATTTCATCTCAAATCGCCAGTACGTCTCGCACACACCCGGCGCGGCAGCCGTCGATCTCGCTTCATTACGGCCCTCTCCCCATCACGTTCCGTTTATCGGCATCCATTCGCCAGGACCTGACATAGCGAAAAAGACGAAAGCCATATCAAGGGAGCATTTGAAGATCCAGTTCAACAAGGAACAAGGGGTCTTCGAGGCCATCCCGCTCCATAAGAACGGTTTCTTCATTGACGACGTGCACCACAAGGAGGGTGTCGCCGTGCTGCGCAGTGGCGACCAACTACAGATTAAAGACGTCGATTTTCGCTTCGTCATCAACGGTGTGCCGGAAGGACGGACGGGCGCTGAAGAATATCTCGAGGAGGACAAACTCAAGAAGAAGAAGCATCCGACAGGCGGAAAGGAGATGAGCTTCGAGTTTGAGGCGTCACATGGCGACGGCCTGGATGACACAAGCGACTCCTCGCTCAGCTCGCCTGCACCTTCTGACGCGGGCCTGTCTGACATCGGCATGGAAGATGATGAAGCTGAAGGAGACGCTGAAGCCGAGGCAGAAGGTGAGGCCGAACGTGCAGAAGCAGAAGCAGACGAGGCAGAGGCGGCCGAAGCCGAAGCGGCAGAGGCGGCAGCTGAGGCGGCCGAGGCAGCTGAAGCAGCAGAGGCTGATGCCGATGCCGACGCTGATGACGCTGATGCCGAGGGAGAAGCGCACCATGAGTATGGCGAGGAAGCAGAGAATATCCAACCAACCACTGAAGTCAAATCAGAGGAGCAAGAAATGGCACATCTTTTGATGGGAGCAGGAGCACCTTTGGGCTACCCCAACAAGAAGCGAGGGCCTGGCAGGCCACCGAAGAACGGTTTCATGTCCAAACGCGAGCAACGGCTGCTCAAAAAGGCACAACAGGAGATGGCGAAGAAGACATTGCCACAGCCGCCTCCAGGTGAGCCTCCCATTAAGAGAAAGGTTGGGCGCCCACGGAAACATCCCTTACCGGAAGAAGGGGGCGATCGGCCCGAGAAGCGCAAGTATAAGCCTCGGAAGCCCAAGGGCGAAGATGGCGCAGAAGGATCAGACGCCGAAAGGCGGGCCAAGGAGAAGAAGGACAAGAAGGTCCGGCCCAAGTCGCCACCCCTGGAACTCAAGATCGAGGACTACACCGAGGAACAGCTGCAGAAGCCAAACAAGAACTATGGGGTACTCATCGACGAGACGCTCACTGCAGCAGGGCCCGATGGCCTCACGCTCAAACAGATTTACAAACGGATTACTCAAAGATACCCTTGGTTCTACTTCCATACAGAGACCAAGGGCTGGGAATCCAGTGTACGGCACAACCTCATTGGGAACGAGGCCTTCAAGAAGGACGATACGACAGGCTTGTGGTCGAGAGTGCCCGGCGTCGAGCTCGATGCCGGCAAGAAACGCAAGGCCTCGTCGCCAGATCGATCCGTGAGTGCGGGCTACGGTCACTACAGCCACCCGATGTACACTCAGTACGCCCAGCAGCAGCAAGGCCATATGCCCCCCGGCTACCAACACCTGCCGCACAATTACCACGCGCAAGCCTACACAGGGCAACAAGCGCAAGCAGTAGCGAGAACGCCTCAGTACTCGCCCCCAGGCGCGACGCCGACCCCTGGTCAGCCTGCGCCGCCAGTGGCCTCCCAACCAGTTGCGCCGGCAACGCTCCCTGGCTACGGGGCTGCCGCCGCCATTGCTCGGCCTCAAGGCGTCGCAGGACAGCCGTCTACCTACAGTTCACCATATGCGCCAAGACCGCCTCCAACTCACCCGGCCGTCAAGACGGAAGACGGCGCCGCCGCCGCCTCGGCGGCATCAGCACCGCCGCCACCACCACAACCTGCTCCGGCCGCCACCCCTGGAGCACGAACACCACAGATACCCGCTGCTGCACCACAGCAAGCCCGACCCACCCCCACACCGCCAGCGCAAGCCGAACCCCGCCCTGTCATTCAGCCCAGGCTGTTATCCGCTGTCAATGGCCTGAAGAACGGCCTCATTGAAAACCTAAAGAAGGCCAAGAACCCCAAGGCCGAAGCCATCGTCATGTCCGCCCTCAACCGCTGTCTGGGGCTCAAGAGCACGGCCACAGAAAACCAGACGATGGAGGATATCTGCATGAAGGGCATACAGAAGCTCCTAGACGGCTTCTCCACGCGGAGCAATACACCCGGCTCGGGAGGCACGCCAACCCCGACTGGGCCCAGTAGCATTTTCGACCCCAAGGTCTTCAACGCGCTGGTCGGCTTCAAGAATGTCTCGTCGAACGCCCTCAAGGTCAGGATTGGCGAGGGTACAGCCGAAGCAGTGACTCTGTCTGCCATTGACCGGGTACTGGGTCTGGCAGACGCGAGCATCGTGCCGCCGCCCGCGGAAGCCAGCACGTCGGGATCGCCAGCGGCGGGCTTTGAGGGGATCGAGTTGCATTTGATGAACTCGGTGAAGCAACTCTTGCTAGGTCTCAACCAGAAGTTACACGGAACATAGATTACCGAGATGCACATGTCATTATTATGTATGGGCAAAAAAGGTGAGGAGGAACAAAAAATGATACATCTCAGCCAGCGTTCGCTCTGTTGGCGCTTAGCGCTCTAATGAGGAAGGTACTGGTTGGTTTCGGGAAGGATATGATGATGAACCAGCGAAAAAAAAAGCAGTGTGTCTACTACTACCCATTCTCGTTTGGCACCTAAGAATACAAAAACTCGTTTTCAGACACGTTTGCATGATGAGGAATGTGGTCCTGATTGGTGTTCAATGTGTCTCACTTCATAGGACATGGTTATAACACGCGAGCGCCTCGGTGGCCATCAAAGGGGACGAAAAGGAGGATGTAGAAGTATGCTGAAGCTGTCCTCGATTTACCAGGCTCCCCATCATAAATACCTATGAACCGGAGCCTCGCTGCTTGAACGTAACCGCCGTGCCCTTGAAGTCTATGGTGCGTAGGTGTCAAGGATAGTCTTTATGAAGTCAGACTAATCCAAATATCTAGTGCAAGTTGCCACGCAGGCTTAGCTAGACCCGGAAGATTGGGGAGATGTAGCCGAAGACATGAGGATAGACTGTTTTAAGAGCGTCCTGGCTCGGAATGATGCCCGGACCTTGATATCGAGTCCAGAAGATATGCTCACCAAGTTTGATGAACCTGCACCGCTTTGCGATCTTGACGGTTGCGGGTGGTCTATTCCACTCAGCCGTGATCGAGAGTTGTATTTCTCCCGTCTAGAAAATGCCTTGAGGAAGTTCGCCATAGCATTGCCGCTCCTTCTGAGCTTCGCATTCTTGCAGAGTACGTGGGTGCATTGACTGGCCCCGGGATGGGACAGACCAAGTGTACGTACCAGGCCATGTTCTGGACCGGGGCGGGCGCTGAGACGGATGATTCGATTGATGCTACGGTCAAGAAACCTCACGAGCTGACAGTTGACGGTTGTTGGGAGGTTGCTGGTGGATGGGAATCTGGGCATGGCGTTGAGAGTTTCTTTTTGTTGGTATACGGTAGGTATGCTTTAGGGGAGGTGGTCACGTGATATTTACATAACATACTGCCTCCCTTAGCAGTATCCACCTCACCACTAGTATACTACCTAAAAGTCTAGATTCACTTTATAACTAACTAATATAATAAGTAATAACTATATTTTATATTATAATTTATTACGTAATCTATAAGATATCCCTTTTATATAATTTAACTAATACTAATATGCGGCCTGTTGAAACGCTATACAGGGCAAGAAAAGGGTAGGCGGGGCGGGGCTCACCGTAGTCCGGCTAGTAGAAATGTATACCACGAATGACTTGCGAAAGTCAGAGGGTCATGTAGGTCGAGCACAGCAGCAAGTGGACTGAGTAAATTGATAAGATTTTCTCGTGATCAAGTCGCCCGTCTAAAGATGTGGTGCTATGGAGTGAAGCTGGCGGTATACTTTATGGACGAGGCGTGAAGGTACCGGTAACGTAGGATAGTGTGGCGAGACACCTGCCCCAATATGGGTCGATCTGTCGCTTAGTCATAACTACGCGATGGAAAGCTCGGAATGCTCACATACTGCCTCTCCCGA